>NC_080544.1:8130190-8430190 GCF_028640845.1 Ahaetulla prasina | reverse complement strand
CATCTAATGGGCTCTATCTCGCTCTGGGTTCCCCAGGCCTGCTGGCAGAAGCAGGTCTTCAGCGCCTTCTGGAAGAGTGTTAGAGTGGGGGGCCATTCTAAGCTCTGGGGGGGATGATGTTCCAGAGAGAGGGAGCCACCATGGAGAAGGCCCTTCTTCTGGGTCCCACCAGGTGTATCTCCTTAGGGGATGGGACCCGCAGCATTCCCTGCCTCCCAGCTCTGATGGGTTGGGTAGATGTGACTCGCAAGAGACGGTCCCTCAGATCACCTGGTCCCAAGCCATGAAGGGCTTTAAAGGTGACAACCATCACCTTGAATTGCACCTGGAAGCAAATCGGCAGCCAATGCAGCTCACACAGGAGAGGTGATACATATGGACACTGGGGTCTGCACAAAACCAGGTTAATGTCCACTCTTAAGCATGGAAGTTAAAAGCATGACTTTTCTGACTCAAGGGTTATTGTCAGGAAAAATGGAGGAATATCAGCCTTACCAGATGGGTTAGACAGGAAACACAGTCAGTAAATTAAATAAATTAATAAATATGCTAATTCTGCTTTAGTGTCAGGGGTCATTGGTGGTTTCTGAGCTTGGTTGTTTTCTTGCAGAGGTTTCGTTTTCCTAACTAGGTAACATTACCCAAACATAAGTGATCATGTTACCTAGTTTGGGTAATGAACATCTGCAAGAAAACAACCAAATTCAGAGAGCACCAAAGTTTCATTTCAACCCTGAGCTACAAATATTCTCCTTTATTGCTACTTTAGTGTAGAGCTACATTAACAGACTCTTATAAGTCTGAAAGTATAAATAATTATCTTATTTACAGCCCAAAAAACTAAGGACGCTCCCATTTGAGCCCATTGCTCTGCCCTGTTTCCAGGTGTGGGCTATGTCCTCTCTTATCTTAGGGATTGTTCTCTAAGCAGCACCTGTTCATACTGTCTCCCAAGGTTTTTCCCATGTTCCATTTCAAAAAAGCAACACTCTGAGCTCCTGTATAGATTGTGAGATACAAATCAAACAAATTACTAAATAAAATGTTTTAGTCATTGTTTTTTTTATTGAAAAAGTTTTAACAAACAAAAACATTTTTCCCCTTTTCCCCCTCCCCCACAAAACCCCTTCCCCTTCCTTTCCCCCTCCTCCCCCGGCTTCCCGGGTCAATCACAAGGTATTGTTATACATAAACCAAACATAGAGTAAAATTTTCCCTTCCAATCCAATTAACCTCATCCAAATCTTTTCATTTCCCAACCCCCCCATTACATAAAATAATACTTCCTAATTATTCAAAGGCAATCTGATATTTCTTAATCTGATATCTGTTTTGTAAATAATCATTCCTTTTTTCATTCAATTAAATATCTTTCCTGCATATTGTCTTTCAAAAGCTGAGATTTTAGCCATCTCAGCCAAATTAGCAACTTTCAATATCCATTCTTCTATTGTAGGTAACTCTTTTTCTTCCAGTATTGTCCAATCAACAGTCTTGCTGCTGTTATTAAATTCAGAATCAATTTAGTCTCAATCCCTGTACAATCCGTTATAATTCCCAAAAGGAAAAATTGTGGCAGGAACTTTATCTTCTTCTTCAGTACATTTTGAATAATCCACCAAATTCTTATCCAAAAGGCCTTAATTTTCTTGCAAGTCCACCAAATATGAAAATATGTAGCGTCATCACAGTCACACCTCCAACATTTCGCTTGGATATCAGGATACATACATGATAATTTTTTGGGATCTAAGTGCCATCTATAAAACATCTTATAAAAATTTTCCCTTAAATTCTGTGCTTGTGTAAACTTAACATTTCTAACCCAGATTTTCTCCCATGTTTCCAACATTATTGGTTCCTGAATATTCTGTGCCCATTTTATCATACAGTCCTCTACCTAATCCTTTTCGAATCTATTTCAAGCAACACATTATACAATCTCTTTATATGCTCCTGGGTCTGATTTCTAATTTGCTTTATTAAATTTTCCTCCTTTGCATTATACCAATTTTTTGATCTTCTTTCCATCTAGCACTTATTTGCCCATATTGAAACCAAGTATAATTCCTCCCTTCTTCATTTAATACCTGTAATGATTTTAATTGCAATCTACCTCCTTCAGCATACAAAAGTTCTTTATAAGTAATCATTTCCTGTTTCTGTTCTATATTTATATTCTCTATTGCATGTCTGGGGCTCGCCCATATAGGAATCTTATAGTCTAGTTTATAAGAATATTTTTTCCAGACCCGCAAAAGAGCACTTCTCAACACATGATTCTTAAAAGCCCTATCCATTTTTTTTTTCATAAAATAAATACGCATGTCATCCATATAACAAGTCATAACCTTCTATATTCAAAATTCTTTCCTCCGTTAAATTAAACCAGTCACTTATTACTGAAAGGGCTACTGCTTCATAATATAGTTTAAAATTAGGCATTTTAAGGCCACCTCTTTCCCGTGAGTCCTGTATTATTTTCATTTTAACCCTCGCCTTTTTACCCTGCCATATAAATTTATTAATCCCATTCTGCCAATCGTCCAAATGTTTATCTTTCTTAATTATTGGTATCATCTGGAACAGAAACAAAAATCTAGGTAACACATTCATTTTGATAGCCGCAATCCTCCCCAATAGCGATAACTGCAATTTTTTCCAGACACTCATATCATTCTGAACTTTTTGCCATAGCAAGTCATAATTATTCTTATAAAGTTTCTTATTCGATGAACTAATATAAACCCCTAAGTATTTAACTTTTTTTACCACCTCAAATCTCGTTATTTTCTCTAGTTTTTGTTTCTGTTGTATAGACATATTTTTGATTATCACCTTTGTTTTATTCTGATTTATTTTAAATCCTGATACCTTTCCATATTTATCAATTACTTCCAACAAAAATCTACTTGAATTTATAGGATTTGTTAAAGTAACCACTACGTTGTCTGCAAAAGCTCTAACTTTGTATTCATATTGTCTAATTTTAATTCCCTGTATTTTCGTTAACTCTCGTATTTTATCCAATAATGGTTCCAGAGTCAAAACAAACAATAGTGGTGATAAAGGACATCCCTGTCTCGTTCCTTTCGCAATCTTAATAACTTCTGTCAAACTACCATTTATTATAATCTGTGCTGTTTGCTCTCCATAAATCGCTTTAATTATTCTAACAAAACAATCTCCAAATTGCATTTTCTCTATTAATTTAAATAAAAAATCCCAATGCAATCGATCAAAGGCCTTCTCCGCATCCAAAAAAATAAGTGCTGCTGAAGTATTCTTCTTTTCCAAATATTCCAATATATTAATAATCTGTCTAACATTATTCCTCATCTGCCTCCCTTTTATAAAACCAGATTGATCAGTATGAATTCTTTGTTGTAAAACTAACATTAATCTATTTGCTATTATTTTAACAAAAATCTTATAATCATTATTTAAAAGTGAGATCGGCCTGTAATTCCCGGGTTTAGAGCAATCTTGCTCCTCTTTTGGTATCAGTGAAATAAAAGATGTTTTCCATGACGGGGGTATTCCCCCTCCTAGTTGTATCTGATTAAATAATTCTTTAAGTGGGCCTAGTATTTCATCCTGTAGTTTTTTATAATAACTTGCTGTAAGACCATCTGTACCGGGGTTTTTCCCATTTTTTAATTGTTTAATTGCCTCCACTATTTCTCCAGTAGCTATCGGCCGATTCAACTCCTCCCTTTGTTCTAATGTTAGAGTATTAACCTTATAATCTTCCAAATAATCATAAATGTCCCTATTTGATATTTTATCTTTTGCATATAGAGTAGTGTAAAATTCTGAGAAGGCCTTTTTAATTTTATCCTGTTGATATATCTCTTTACCTTTATATTCTATTTTTTGTATGACACGTGCTTTCTGTTTTTTCCTTAAGTTATATGTCAGCCATCTCCCAGGTTTATTTGCATTACAGAAGGTATTATGTTTAGCATATTGTATATTCGTTGCCACCTGGTCTGCCATTAACATATTAAATTGACTCTGTAATATTCTTATAGCCTCTTTAAGTTTGTGATCTTGTGGGTTTTGAATTAATAATTGTTGACTAAAACAATAAAATGTTTTAGTCATTGTTATGCAATTTTATTTTCTTATTTGATACTTGTACTTTCTAACATTTTTGTAAGTTGTTTTCAGCACTGAAGAGAATTGGTTTTATATGTTTTTACAACATTTCCATTGCCTTTGTAAATCCCCAACTGGGTTCGTTCCTGATGCTTTCCACCTATAAGGGATTCTGGCATTTAATTGGGGTCCTTCTATTTCTATATTTTCAAATGCTAATAGAGGTATTTAAAGTTCACTTTAGAATAGCATATTCAAATCTGATTCCCCCCCCCACATTCTTCTTTTATGCCTATATTTACTACTGTACTTAAGAATGAACCCACATCTTTACTGTATGCAAAATGGCCACAAAAACAACATGTCATACCTTTTTTTTATTCTTAATCATTATCAGTTCTTGTGTTCTGGGTAGGAAGCAGGAAAATCGAGTAGGCTTTCTTGGGATGATCTTTTCTGCAAAAAATCAATTGGCTGCTTTTACAGTAGAGCCTTTCAAACAGCTAGGATTGCTGATTATAATCAATTAAAACAACTTTCAACTTCAGAAGCCAGCAGTACTGCTCTTCTTTATCAGCCACAATTCTGACAAGGATTATTAGTTAACAGAAAACCAGGATCTTCGGATTCAGCTGTATATATTAAAATAGAGGAGGGACAGTACAAAAAAAAACTTGCTAGAATTTTGCAGTAGAAACACAATGAAGTCCCAACCACTGAAAAAAGGAGGAAAGGAATATATAAAACCAGGGGTGAAATCCAGCAGGTTCTGACAGGTTCTGGAGAACCGGTAGCGGAAATTTTTAGTTTGGAGAACCACCAAATACCACCTCTGGCTGGCCCCAGAGTGGGATGGGATTGGAGATTTTGCAGGATCCTTCCCCTGCCACGCCCAAATCATGCCCACAGAACTGGTAGTAAAAAAATTTGGATAATTTACCAAATAATACACACTTATATACCATATTAATATATGAAAAGACCCCCAATCATTCACCAGTCTTATTCACAACCAACTAGAATGATTTACCACAAAACCAAGTCCATATTATTTATACGTCACTGTTCCACTACTAAACTAAATATCAAATTTACCTGTATCATTTTCCATATCTGAATTCAGACAGTCTTGCTGTTTCAAGTGGGAGTTCACCAAGCAGTCATTACTCGATGAATTTGTCTCCGGTAATTCTGTAGTGGATAATTTAAATTTTGTTTGTAGTTCTTCAGTAACTATAGGGTAAGAAGAGTATCTGGTCTGTCTGTCTGTCTATCTGTCTGTCTGTCTATCATTTGTTTTTGTAGGCCACATATTTTTATGATTCTCAGTGGCTTGCAATGCATAAAAACTAAACTAAAACTAAAACCATCCATAAAAATACTGATAAAAACAAAAAGCCATTCAAAGCATTAAATAATCCTTATAACAATTATTGCTATTATTAGCAATCATTGCTACATAAATGCCATCCTAAAGAGGATTATCTTCATTATTTTACAAATGAGTAATGAGGTTATTCATGTTCAAGTATGTACAAATAACAAAAGGCACTCCCTCTAATATTGGGGTCCCAAATGAGTATGTCCCTTGCCAAATTTGTCTGCAAAATTAAAAATGAAAGGAAATCTTGAACAGAAAAAAATCCACAATAGACATAAGCAGGTTTAAGATGTCATAGACATAATAGTTTGTTAAAATAAAACATGGAACAGAACATTGTTGTCTGCAATAGGGTAAAGAATTGCAAATGTTACCATCTACTTAAGAAGAAATATCAGTCCTTCGGGCGAAGGGCGGTATATAAATTTAATAAATAAATAAATAAATAAATAAATAAATAAAATGATTCTCACTTGCTTCTCTTATGATACTGCCAATTTCTGTATTTGGTTTTAGTATTTCTTTCTCTTGCTGATATACGTCTCTGAGTACTTTGGCTTGGCACCGTGCTTCAATTTGATCAGTCACTGTCAACAATGCTTCAAGCGACAGCAAATGAGTAGTGTACAGTTGTCCAGAGACAGGAAAAGCATTCTGAAAAATCAAGCATAATTAAAGCTATATCTAACTGCTTAAGGAAACTTAAATATAACTTCTATTTAACTTACCGTAGTTCTACAGGGCTATGCAAGCCTTCATAACTTATTGAAATCTTTAAACCTAAGTCCCCACAAAAGATTAGTTTTCTTTTATGTTAATCATTGTTGACTCAGTATATAAAGCTACACTTCTACTCAGAAAATTTTACATATTTCATGGGGGAATATATGCTTTCCAAACTATTTACATTAATATTCCTAGTAGAAAACATTTGAAATACAGGTGGTCCTCAAGATACAATCACAATAGAGCTGCCTATTATGGTTGCATGTCATGATGATTGCTAAGTGAAGTATCTCACTTAACAATCAACAATCCCTGTTCGTACCAAAGCAATCGTTAAACTAATTTGCAGGTTGTTAAGTGATGCCTGGGGTGCCTCAGGGGTGGGCCTGTCCCAGTCCTCCAAAAGCCTCCCCCACCTCCCTTCACTTCCTGCCTCTTGGATCCCCACAGGCCTTTGCCCACTCCCAATGGTCCACCCCAAGCCTTAGGCCTGATTCCCACCTCTCCAGGCCAAATACTCTCCTCCTCCCTTACCTTTTGAAGAGCTCTGACTGCTCTTTAGAAGGTCAGATCCTGAAGATGAAACTGAAATACTTTGGCCACCTAATGAGAAAGAAGGACTCACTGGAGAAGAGCCTAAGGCTGGGAAAGATTGAGGGCGAAAGAAAAGGGGGATGACAGAGAACGAGATGGCTGGATGGAGTCACTGAAGCAGTAGGCATGAGTTTAAATGAACTCCAGAGGATGGTAGAGGACAGGAAGGCCTGGAGGAATGTTGTCCATGGGGTCGCGATGGGTCGGACACGACTTCGCAACTAACAACAACAAAGAGGCTTTCCAAGTGTTGGAATGAATGACTGCACTGCATGTGCAAGCTCGTTAAGGCAGCAAAATATAGAGCGGTTTATCTTATAGCTGTCCACAAGGTCAACATGACAGCCATTTCTGGATTGCTGTCATGAGGCCCAGTAACAAACCATTTCATTTTTCTGTCTTAATGAACTTGCACATTGCTACAGAAAGATTCTAAAAGGCAGCAAATGGAGTCGTATGTTCCTCATCCATGGTACAATTCCAGAATCATACTATGCGGCCGAGCATTCCAGCACTATGGAAGGCTTCGGAGCTCTTCAAAAGAACGGGGGAGCCTGGCGGAGTGGGAATCTAGTGGGGAGTCATTGGGGAGACGGAAATGCTTGTAGGCCAGGGTGGAGGGGAAGGTTAGAGGGGTTACTGCAGTGTCCCTGTGGCCGGTCATAAGAGCAAATGAACATGGGGGAGCTGCAGTACCCATTACTTCAGGACCAGGTCATAAATAGCTTTCGGGGGGGAATCCACCTAACTTTGAATGGCTGTTAATCGATCGATTGCAATTAGAGTAATTATAAGATGCCCATCCCGAACCCAGAGTAGAAATGTGATTGAAAGCCCCATTCACTGGGTATCCATGCATTAGTTGCGTAATTTGGACATTTCCTGGCTCTCCCCAGTTCATTTTTAAAAACTGGTATAACACTATTTTCCAAACTCCTGACACTGGGTATGATTTGAATGACAAGTTACACATTTTTGCTAGAGAGTTAAAACATTTTCACATTTCAATTCTTTAAGAACTCTTATGGAGATAGCATCAAATTTTGATGATTCTTCTCTTATTCCTCAATTTTTCTTGGGTCCGATTTCCTCCCTAAGAAAATCATAATGGCTCAGGTACCTTTTCAACATAAACTCCCCATCATACTTGACAATCCCTCTTATTTAATCAACTTATAGCCTGATTGAATTTCCCGTTAGTCTCTCATGAGATTCTTTGTTATTACCTTACACTTTATCTACCAGAGTTTTTGCTTCTTTCTGTTCTCTTTGTTGGAAATATGCTGGGGAAAAAGCCTTCTTAATTTTTACAGCTTTCTGGATGTCACTTGAAAGCCATGCTGGCTTCTCTTTAAACTTGGCTGATCCTTTCTTACATTAAATAAAATAAAGACAATAAAGTTTTAATGACTGTGGTTTTAAAAAAAGCTCTAGGCTTATTTCTCCCTCTTGACTCTTCTTTCAGTCTCTGTTTGTCAGCCCCCTCATTTTTTAAGTTTCCTTTTTTTGTAGATGTTTTGCGACTATGTTACATCCTGCTAGCAATTTTCATTGGCTTGTATGCTAAATATACCAGTACAGTAATCATCATTTCCCATCTGTATTCAAACTCATTTCATATCTTGATCATAGTCCTCATTTCACATTAAATCTAGGATTGTGTCACATTGGTCTAGTCTGTTCTATATTTTAAAAACCCCAATAACATAGGATATCTGGAGATTTGGTTGACCACAATCTAAGCAGTCATATCTCAAAGTATATCTGAGAGTAACTGGAATCCCTATTTTATAACTATGCTTAGATTGGGGTCAACCAAATCTCTAGATTGTCTCCCTGTTTTTTTCACATTATCTTCAGCATTATGATCAGATAGGCAGTAGTTGGTCATTAAATCAGGAGTTTTTAACAATTTTTTGTTATGAATTCCTTTGCAGGTCTGGTGAAACCCAAGATTACTTCTTAGAAACATGTATTTAAATACATGAAGTAAAACAATGAAACTAAATTCATGGATGCCCTAAAATCTGTCTATGGGGTCCCCAGGTCTAGAAATTCACCACAAATTTAATTTACATTTGTAACTAGGTATTCCCATCCACAGTGATACTGTGAAAGAATCTGAACTTCCATTATTTTCAGTTCTATTAGACTTTATGCCATCCTTGATGGTATACGAAATCACAGTGGTTAGGAATTCCTTATATATTCTCAATTCCAAATTTTCACATTTTGTAGAAGAAAACAATAAGGATAATTTACTAAATAGTATAGACCTAATCAAGAATAAAACAGGGACATTTTGTCCTGAGTGTCAAACTGAATTTAAAGAAAGCATTCTGGAAACAGCATGACAGTCCACCGAATCACAGTCCCAAATGATTTTTTGTATACATAGACCTAACATTTATTTTTTCTCCCTCGTAAACAGGCTTAACTCAAGCGCATATTTCTGCAATTAGATTTCAAAGTATTTCCACCAACAATCATGGTTAAGTTTTAAAGCCTGATTACAGCGTGAGGCATTTTTTTGTGGAAAAGATACAGGACTAAAAATAGCCCTTCCAACTGAATTTCTCTTCAGAAAATATCCCTACCTATAGTAAAGATTTTAAAAAGCCTCTACTGGTAACTTTAGGTGATATTCTGAAGCACTTCTAGGGTACTTAAAAGCTCTGATGTGGTTAGATGGTGAATTTTCCCCTTTATAGCAATTTAATGAGGCATGAGAAAGGAGGGTACAACTTTGAGAGACTTGGGAGTCAAAACTTCTGCAGTCTTTGGAGAAGTTTCCTAGGTTTTCCTTACAAAATAAACGTATATTATTTTGTGCTTGTAATTGTACTGAAAAGAAAACACCAAAGAAATTCTTCTTCAGGACCTTGGATAGCAGTTTGCTGAGGTCTTCAAAAAGATTAGCACAGTAGTAGTCACAGTCATAGTTAATGTAGAGTTCAGTTACAAAACTAGGAATCCTCCATAGCTGAACTATAGCCTCCAGGGCCATCTCCTTCATTTCATAAATCATCTTGGGGCTTTCCATTGTGATAATCTCCATCAGTTTCTTGATATACATCTGGCAGAAAGATATAGGATAGTTCAGTTTACGTAGGATATATATGTGATTCATCTATAACACGGCTGAATATTATAAGTGATTGTTTCTTTTCCTGGTCTCCACTCTTAACTTTTCTATTCCAGACTTTGCAAATGGAGTTTCAGAACAATTTGATTATAAAATGTATCATTATAAATGAATACTTTAAAATATAAGAGCACAAAACTGCAAGACAACACAATGTTTATTAAGCACTAAGAAATGTTTTTAATAGAAAATCAATAAACAAATGCAAGCATATGAACATCTCTAGTGAGCATTTTAATGAAATAGAATATTTTTTTCAAAATGTCCCCAGACCTTCCCCCAAATGGGAATAATTTCTTCCAAAGATTAGGTAACATACTTCAAGAGGCTCACCTCCAGTTGGAATTTCAGGTGCTCTCTCATTTTCTCAAATAAAAGGAAGCAAACCCTAAGGGAAGCTGAATACAAATTGAGCCGCTCCATGTTCAGTAACTGGGAATGAATGAAAAGTTCAAAGATAATGAATATAAATCTAATCTTTCCCCCATCCCAACCTAAAATCATATAGAAAATAATTATTCCAAAAGACTTCAACATACATGCCGTATTTTTAAAGATGAGAAAAGTATTATGTTCATGCTTACTTGAAAGAGATAACGACATAATTCTTCTTTGATAAGTCCTAAGAGAGACGGGCAGTTTGCCATACAAGTCAATTCAAGGGCAACCGTGAGTAGCTGTAGTCCCATGTGGATCATCACCTCAGAATTGTGTCGGTCGTGTGGGTTAGTGAGGGAGATGAGGAAACGCAGGAGTTCACGAATACAGGGCAACCCATAAGGGACTAATGTGGTTCCTTGAAAGAGAGAGCACACAATAACATTGCAGCTAGAGCTCTCCTGCTCAGCATCCTTTCAATTAGGTCAGAGGCACTTATTCTTGATAGTGGCAAATTAATGATATTTGGATATTTTTAAAGACATCGAATGAAAAGGAAACAGACATGACTATTACAGTTTTTCCAATGCACTCACCCTCTTTTTGAGAGCATTGAGTAAACCGAACCCCTCGAGGGTTAACATAGTCCATGTCATGAATTGAAACAGAATCCGAGTGTTCAGTTACCGCAGTGCACTCTTCAAGAACCTCCGGGATGGATTCCACTGAGGCAGATGGAGTCTTTTCCCTCTGAGGACAGTCATTCTTTAATCACAAGGATAATAAGGCAGAAAATTAGCACAGGCTAATATTGCTACGTGACAAAGTAATCCCATATACTATTTCACTGACATAAATAAACCCATACACTAAAAGAAAAAAAAATCAGCCTTCTTAATTAAAAGGACTTAACTCTGTGACTACAACAGCAGCAAATGATTTTCTATTTCTAAAGCTTCAAGAATAGCAATATATATTCAACAGTAAAAGCATTTTCAAAGTTTAAATTTCAATTTCCATCAATTTTGCCAAAGAGGAGAAAAACTGGAAATTGTTTTCTTAAATATTTCATACTCATCCAGTTTGCCTACTTTATTCAAAAATTTACGGAGGCAATTTGTCAGACTTTAAAATTGTTCTTCACCTTAAAAGATTTGTGATATTCATAATCCAAATAATGTAAGGTCAGTGCTATCTAACTTCAAAAAAAGTAATTTCGGTAATGCAACCTATGCTTGAGAAGACCTATACGGATAGCAGATATTAATGTTTGAAATGGAGCACTTTACTATTTTTAATTGTAATAACTGTTTTCATAAAAAGTAGATTGGAAATCAAATTCATACACACAGAAAAATATTCTTCATCCTATTACCTTTACACCTATTTACAGAGCTACTCAGAAAATACAGTGATGTATTTTCACCCGATTTTTTTTGTTTCAGCCTCTTTTAGCAATAGCATCTATGTCAGATGTGTATTAAGCAATAACAATAGCAACAGAATTTAGACTTCTATACTTTACAGCCCTCTCTAAGCAGTTTACAGAGTCAGCATATTGCTCCCAACAATCTGGTCCTCATTTTACTGACCTCGGAAGGATGGAAGACTGAGTCAACCATGAGCCGGTGAGAATCGAACTGCCGAACTGCAGGAAGCTGGCTGTCAGTAAAAGTAGCCTGCAGTACTGCATTCTAACCACTGCACCACCACGGCTCATTTTAATCATACGTTTTACATGCTAATTTCTTAATGGACTTTTCCTTTTGGTTTGGAGGGAAAATTAAAATCAAGCCATTTAAAATTACATTACTGGCTAACTGAATAAAATAAAAGCACTTTTATAACTGTCACTGGTACATTGGTCTGCTGAACAGTGCTGTAAAGGAAATTCATACCTGTAGTTCTACCTGCTCTCTGGCTCTAAAATCATTCAAAGGCATTGTTGTACTGATTCCCAAAGATTTGACAAGTTGTAAATCTGTAAGATCATCCTTTGAGCGAATTTGGGAAGATAACTCTAAACCACTGTCAGTGACAGGACTAATTATAGAAGATACATTTTCTGAATTTCCAGATGAAATTGGAGAAGGTACATCAGTGACACCGACCTCACCTGTGAACAATAAGTAGCGGCAATATTAGTCATATATTTATTTATAGTACATGGTGTCCTCTTTCTATTTTTGCATCTAGTATATGTGAACTGTTATCCATTATTTCAGATAATATAACAAACAGTGGCCTACCTCACTGGAATTAAATGGAACACACTGTATTCACTTCACAAAAGACCTCACCGGCTCTTATTCGTACCTCAAGGTTAATGACTTTACGTATCAACAGCCAGAGTCTTCACAGAACAAGCCATGAAATCCCTGTTTCCCAATTCCAAACACATAACTTTGAAACTTACAAATTTATGTGAAATAGAAAATTTGGACCCCAGAAATATTGCATGAACAAAGTTCCAACTGTCTGAAAAATTGAAAACAGAATATTTCTTGTCAATTCTAGATTAGACTATTTACAGAGTTCCTATCCAAGTTTGTGTAAGTTCTTGCATAAATATTGATTTACATGCATATTCTTTTAAAAGCATTTATATTGAATCTCACAACTCGTGTAGTAAATCAGATATGAAGCATCTTAGGAGGTAATCCTGCAAGCCAAAAAGATGCCTCAAAAAGTAGGTAAGACCTTTTTCCCGCATCCCTGAAACTGCTGTACAATTCTGGAAACAAATGTGATTGTTCAAGGACTAGCATTCTATTCTATATTCCGAACTATTATGCCAACTTATTGTGTTAGGTCATACATCTTCTAAAGACAACATTATAAAGGCAAAAAACATTGAAATTATCACAATCATAATTGCTCAGTTCTGATCTGATGAGAGAAATAGTTTAGTCTAGGCGAAACTAGACTAGAAGCAAAAGTGATTCATATACATTTAATGTACATGAGATGTATCTGTCCTTAAGTAGCTTTATAATGTTTCACTTTGATGACAGTTACTCTCTTTGATTTTTACAACTAAAACTATCCTCAGGCAAATGATGTTAAGAGTACCGTAAAAACCAGTGCCATATCTTAATATTTTTTCCACTCACCCCCTAATTCACCCCTATATTGATGATATCCAATTATGCACCTCTGTCCCTGACAGATTAAGTGATGCTGTGAACATCTTATCCTTGTGCTGGAGGCTATGAGGATCCTGGATGGGGAACAACAGGCTTCACTGAATCCTGGTGAGTGGCTTTTGACTTGAAGTCCACTGGTTCCAGGATTAAGCCATCTTTGGTGCTGGACGGGTTTGTCCTGTCCAGACAGGTCATGTGTGCACCCTATACTCACGACTCCTGCTCAAGGAGCAGGTGGCAGTCAAGGCTAGAACACCTTTGCACACCTTTATCTTGTGCTCCAGTTGTGATCATTCCTGGATTGGCAGGACCTGCTTAGTCACTCATGTCTTTGTCGCCTCCAGATTTGATCACTGCAATGCAATCTACACAGGGCTGCCCCTACAGAGAACCCAGAAGCTTCAGCCATTACAAAATGTAGTGACGCAAGCAGCCCATCTTACACCTCTCTTAGGCAAGCTATATTACCAGTTTGCTTCCGGGTCTGTAATGTTTTCATAATTTTTACTTTAACCTGAATTTTATATTGTCTGTTATTTGTTCTTACTCAATTGCTGTACACTAACCAGAGCCACATTTTGTGAGGTAGGCATCTATATAAATTTGATTAATAATTCATTCATTCATTCATTCATTTCAGAAAAAAAATGTTTCAAGCCTGAAGCTGACCTGGCGGTGGGGTTTTGTCTATCAGGGTTTCTTTTCACAGGCCTTCAGGTTGACACAGCTTGGAGCTGAAGGGGGGTAGCAATAGATGGGGCTTGTAGCCAAAACAGAAGAGCTCTCTGATGAGTCAGAGACATTCCAACGGCTGGCTGGCCAGAGGAGGAGGAGAGATGTAACCAGGCAACCGGCAAATATCCAGATTGGACAATGTGATTTATTGTTTTGAGAAAACAGGAAACTTTTACTTTTAATGTGGTGGAAAGCACGGGAACCTTCAGAGCTGGCTTTCCACCAGCGTGTGCCAAGATGATGTCTCCAAATAAAGCTGTTCTTTGAGGAACCAACTTGCCTTGGGAGTTCTGCTTGCAATGGATGTATTACTTGGAATCCTGACAAAATGCATATTCTGGATGTTAAGGAGAAAAAATCCTTTCCTAACAGTAAGAGCAATTTGTCAATATCCTCTGCTAAGATCAAGGCATAACATCTACAGCTTTTCCATGAACTATTTTAAAAAGTTACCTGGAATAAGAGATTGATGTTGGAACTTGATGAATTGCTCCTGAATGGCTAACTGCCTATCCATGGAAGTTCTTTGGTTTACTAAAACCAGGAGGAGACTAGTACTTTTTCAAACTAATGAATTTTGTTAAAATACATATTCTTTCCTGGGCTACTGCTCACTTCATTATGACTAAATTAATACAGTATTTAAACTAGTGTGAGATGAGGGAAGGGAGGCAAACAACATTATTGTGAACAAATGAGATAGAAGTGAAATTTAGTGGCATCAATGAGAAACTGAGCTTGGGGAAGACAAAACACTTTAAAATAATATCATCCAATTTATGAAGTAAAACAGTTCACACATGAAACCTATTGTAAACTATGATTATTAAATCATAGTTGTTTTCTTACACTAAATATTAATGTTGCCCTGCTTTTGTTCATATTCTAAGAACTAATGTCTGGATCTTGCCCACTAAGTAACATTGTGCAACCCACTAGTGTTTGTTTGAAAATTCAATAAATCCACTATTGCCAAACATTGTCGCTGTCAAAAAGGAGAAAGCAGAACAACTAAATTTTGTAATAGCGTCATACCATATATATCACCTTGTTAACTCTCAAGACTCTTTTTTCCGCTATGTATTCTAAATGGTCTGTGATTAATCTGTGTGTATGTATATGGTGTGTGTGTGTGTGTGTGTGTGTGTAGGTCTTGGCGTACCCGGGTCTTTTCCCATGTAAGGTTGAAAGTATCTTGGTGATGTTCCAACGAGGTCCTACTTGTCATCTTCAGGCTGGTGCTTTTGGCTTCGTGCTTGTGCGAGCAAAGTACGAAGCCAAAAGCACCAGCCTGAAGATGACGAGTGAGATCTCGTTGAAACGTCGCCTAGATACTTTCAATCTTACACAATCTTACCGAATACGCCAAGACCTACATACCTATACCCGCGAAAACCTCTGAAAATATGTGTGTGTGTGTGTGTGTGTGTGTGTGTGTGTGTGTGTGTGTGTGTGTTTTCTGAGGTTTTCGCGGGTGCTTGTATGTAGATCTTTGGTTATTCGGGTTTTCTCCCGCGTAAAATTGGAAGTGTCTTGGCGACGTTTCGACGAAGTCTCATTCGTCATCTTCAGGCTTCAGCTTCGTGCTTCTGGGAGCAATGTGTGACTGCAGCTGTTTCTTCCTTTTTAACTGCTAGTGGGGGTTTGAACTGATTGGGTGGGAGCTTGGCTGTGCTCTGATTGGATGGGGGTTTTTTGGTGCTCTGATTGGATGGGGGTGTGTACTCTTTGGGTGGGGGCTTGGTTGAAAGAAGGAACCCCACTCAGACCCATAGTCAGCTCCATAGGCTCACCTCTACAAAACCTAGCCAAATTTCTCGCCAAACAACTACAGCCCTATACAGAATCCATCGCCTCACACGTCCAAAACTCATTCCAGTTCATAGATATCATAAATATAGATATTTATAGGTAGATAGATATCATAGATATCACAGGACATGATATTGACTTTAAAAAGACCAGAACTATCGCCAAAACTGAACACTTTAACAACAGAATAATCAGAGAAGCCACTGAGATAGAAAAACGCCCACACAACATGAACAAACAAGATGATACCTCCCGCCTACCAGCCATTTGGAAACCTGCCCTTATTGACAAACGAGTCCCTAACACGAGGAATGACACCAGACCCACACTCACGAGGTCCACACAGGATGTCACCACCGCACATCCACCCAGAAAGCAGACCCAAACCCACACTGATCATGAAGCACGACCAAGGACCAGAAGCCAGACCGCAGCTGCAACATTAGCCATTTCAAACCCCTCCAATCCATACATGCAGCAGACTGACACCCACTATGAAGATGTATACGACCAAAAGCCAAACAACAGCTATGCAGCTCACCAGCTCAAATCCTCTGCAACACAGACTAAACTGAGCACAACCAAGCCCCACCCAAACAGGACACACCCCAGCCAATCAGAGCACAGCCAAACTCCCACCCAATCAGTTCAAACCCCACTAGCAGTTAAAAGGAAGAAACAGCTGCGATCGCACACTGCTCCCAGAAGCACGGCTGAAGCCTGAAGATGACGAATGAGACTTCAAACGTCGCCAAGACACTTCCAATTTTACGCGGAGAAAACCGAATAACCAAAGACCTACATACAAACACCATGAAAACCTCAGAAAACAAATATATATATATATATATATATATATATATATATATGTATGTATGTATGTATGTATGTATGTATGTATGTATGTATGTATGTATGTTAAGGTTGTATGTGTATATATACATACATACATACACACATATACACAAACACACTTTTCAGACCGGGTATCAGAATTTCATTTTTTTAATGTGTTCCAAAGTGTTCACAGAAAAAAAGTAAACAATTTTTTTAGTGCAGGGCAAACTTGAGCCAAATTTCCCCTTATCTATTATATTTTTAAATCCCCACAATTTAACACCAATTTACATAAAAAAATGTAACTAACATGGCAACTGGAAACAAGAAAGTGGGAGTGCTTTCTCAGTGATTTAGATTTAGATATTTAGATTACATACATTTTAGTACATAAACAATTATTTATCCTACCTGTGCCATTGGCAGCTGACTGTTCTATTCCTTGAGATACCTTGGCTACATGGCAAGAGTTTCTTAGTGATCGTTTCTGCTTCTTCCATTTTGATGAATCAGTCATCCCTCCTGCTCTCATTTTCAACTGTGAATAATAAACAAAAGTCTCCTATAGCCAGAAGAATGGTAACCGTATTCTATTAGTTCAAAACAATATTCCTGGTAAGGGTGGAGAGGGAGAAGAAGAGGGAGAGGGAGGGAGGGAGGGAAAGACAGAGACAGAGACAGAGAGAATATAGTTCCAAATTGAATAATTGAATTGATGGGTTTTGGAGTTCACCCAGCTTTCAGATATTTTATGTACATTGATATATACAAATCAGTTCCCAAATATACAAAAGGAAATATTGTTGAACATTTTGATTTCCACAATCCCCTTTTTCAGTTAAAAGGTTATATTCTTTTTTTATTTTAGTTTATTCTGAAACTGTATTCTAAAGCCTTAACTTACAAGCTAGAGATCCAATTTGATGTAGTGGTTAAGACAACAGGCTAGAAAACGGTTCTACTTCCATTTACTGTAGAGCACAAAGCAACCTGGGGCCAGTTAATCTGTCTTAACCTTAGGAAGAAGGCAATGGGCAACTATTTTTGAACATCTTGCCAAGAAAACAGCATGAACTTGCTAGACTTTTATGATGATAAAAGTCTAGCATCATCTTTATGATGATTCAAAGGCACCAAACAAAACAAAACCATTATTTAAAAAAAACTTTGCAAGCTAAGTATTCTGCAACTTACCATCATTTGTCAAGTGACTGTTTGAAATTAACGATGGTGCCGAAAGAAGGGACTTACAACCGGTACCTGGAAGTTATAGCCACTGTAGCACCCAACAATCAAAATTCAGGTGCTTGGCAACCTGCCTGTACTTACAATCATAAGGGCACTTCAACTCCCTCCACCTGCCTTTCTCTCCCCATCTATGCACTTTGGGACTCCTGCTGCCCTATGCTCCACTGCTCCAGATGACCTTCTCTGTGTTCTTGCTCCTACTGCAGATGAGGCCTGGCCCTTCACTCCAAAATGCCTCTTTGTGCTGCACTGCTGGGCTAGCTTTCTAGAGCTCCACGGCTCTGGGACTGTTTCTTGCTTGTTTGTTATTTCTACTTCTTGTGGTGTCTTATCCTTCTTGTCCTATTTCATTAGCTGGAGTGTGCAGGAAATGAACAAGTCTTCTGAAAAACAAACTAACTCAAACTGAGAGGTAGTCCAACTCCAAGCAGCAACTTTAGAAGGAGAAGATTTTAATTATCACCTGCCACCGGTGAAGTGAGTGAACATTGTTACGCAGTGCCTAGAGGCGGTGGCAAACAACAAACTTCAGATGAACTCTGCAGTGGTGAAATCTGAATCAGTATACTGGCTGCATATGTGTGCTGCACAGCAAACATGCGCTGTGCGCACACATATGCAGTGCGCACCGTGCACCAAATGCAAGGTGCGCACGCGCAGTGCATGCCAAAAGAAGGGGTAAGGAGAACTGCGTGCGAGGATGTGTGATCAGCTGCCTCGTGAGTTCAATAAAGTTTTTTTTTACGTTTCCCTGGACAAAACGGCGAGGAGCGTGATGGAGCTGGAAAGGTAAGAAGCACGTCCCACTTCTTGCCCGCCCCACTTGCCATCCCCAAATTGCATCCCTAAAGGGGGGAGGGTGGCTAAGCAAGGGGCACCTGAAAACTCAAGTTAGGGACAGATCATCATGGAGAAAATTTATGTATCTGCTAAGAATCAATACCAAGGCACCCAATCAATCAATCCATCCATCCATCAGAAATTGAACTACCGATGTCAAATGGCACATACAGCTAAATAAATAGCTCCTGCAACAAATATGACAAGGAGGAGTAAGTGCATTTAAAAGTAAAGCAATATTCACTGTTTTGGATCTTACCTTTCTTATGTTGGTCCCTACATAGCTCTTAGGCTCCTCTTTAAACTGAGATGATCTGGAATAATATAAACAGACAAAGGTATTAAACACAGGGAATACAAGAAAGTTCTCTGTTTTTTAATGCTAATTTTATTAAAGTTTACAATATACAATAAATACTAATAAAACAATTTTAGTAACATCACTTTCGCTTAAAATACAACAAATGACCTCTTCTTCTCATATCCATCTCTTTCTCAATAAACAAATCCATAAAACGTCATTATTTCACTCTTGATGTTAAGCAGTACATTAAGGTCATTACCAAAGACAACAACAAATCTATTTTAATCTTGATCATTTATTTCTAACAATCTTGATCTTTAGTCCCTTCAAATAATGTCATGGAACTTGTTTTTATTTTTTTTATTTTTGTCCTTTCTCACAAAATTCTTCAAAACCTCAACAAGCCTCTTTTATAAATCCAATATAGGAAAATTATTCAGGCTACTCTCTTGGTTTGTTTGTCCAGTGTAATAAGTCATTCTTGTAGCCCAACATTTTTAAATCCACTTTTAAATTAGGATCAATTGTGTCAGGTAACCTTTGTTCCTCTTTGACAGCATCTTTTAAACAGAACCTATCTATAGAGGCAGAGACTCTTAAAATTTACTTTTATTCTATTGTTTAAAAATATTCTTCAATATATCTGAAATGGCATATGTGGATGACCTTGGGGGACACGGGAAAGTGAAGCTTCCTAGGGAACAATCAGAACAAAAGAAGGGGGAGTCCTCAGCTGCTTAACATTCAGAGAAAGAAACTTAAGAAAGACCCCCCCCCCAATTGATCAGATTGTTAATAGTGGCAGCAAGAAGTTTGTACGTTCAGATCTCTAATGCTCTGTTAATGTAGTCTTACAATAAAGTAGATCTAGTTCATCTAGTAGCATTTCCTGTCTTGTTTATCCAGGTTTGACAATGTTCAATGTTAAAATATTCTGTATTAGTAAGTCAAGTTGAAATGTTCTTCTCCTTTAATTGTAATCTTTTGATCCTTCTATTCCTCTGGTGTCCAATTTTTAAACTCTTAGTTTTTTTTAAAAAAAAAAAGAATTCAAAACAAAAGCTTTTTCCCATGATTTTTTATAATTAATTCCAAAATCTTATTTCAAATTTATCTGGATCCTCAATCCTTTTGTAACTTTCTAAAATTTTAGTTCTAATTGCCCCTTTGCTGTTTGTTCAGGAAACTTTTTTTAAAACCCTTAAACTTGAATTCCAATTTCTTTTACTAAGGATTGAAGGAAACTCACCCAGTGCTATAAAACTTGTTGATCCAAAGGTGCCTAATAAGCAGTTAACAAGCAATTTCCAAAAAGTGATTAGAAAACCAAGTATGTGAAACCAGTGTCTTTTTAGTTTCCGTTCCTTGGTCCCCCAGAGCTCTTATATCATAGTTATTACATTCAATCAACTTATATATTTTTAATAATGATACACATTTATATTAAGTTGCAGTCTGTCATTGTTCAATTATTCCATGTTTTCTCATTATTGCTTTTATTTTATTTATATAAAAGTATATACACTAATATTCTCCCTTCTCTTATTTCTATCTCTTATTCTAACTTTTAATCATGTCACCCTTTATTAAAAGACTTTTTCTTCTATCCTACCTAAGATCTAGTCATGCCACCTACCTAAAAAAAGAAAAGAGAGAGGAAAGGAGAAGCAAAGCAGAACAACAAAAAAATGAGAAATCATCTACCCATTGTCTCTTGCCTGCTTCAATACTTTAACTGCTTTGCTTTTTTGGGCTTGCCTTCCATGTTCCTCTCTTGAATCTTTATCTCTGTCTGCATTTGCTTCTTGGCTGTTCCATCTAGGTATTTCTCCCACCTCTATCCTCTTTTTTTTTGTTTTTGTTTACATTTATATCCCGCCCTTCTCCGAAGACTCAGGGCGGCTTACAGTGTGTAAGGCAATAGTCTCATTCTATTTGTATATTTACAAAGTCAACTTATTGCCCCCCCAACAATCTGGGTCCTCATTTTACCTACCTTATAAAGGATGGAAGGCTGAGTCAACCTTGGGCCTGGTGGGACTAGAACCTGCAGTAATTGCAGGCAGCTGGTTTTAATAACAGGCTTCTTACAGCCTTGAGCCACCACGGCCGCTTTCACTGCCTAGTGTCCAAAATTTCTGCCCAGCCCCCTATCTCCTTTCAAAAGTATCTTCCAACTCTCTTAATATATTTTACTCTGGTTTAATTCATCAGTCACTGTTATTTTCATAGAATAGAATAGAATAGAATAGAATAGAATAGAATAGAATAGAATAGAATAGAATAGAATAGAATAGAAGTAGAGTAGAGTAGAGTAGAGTAGAGTAGAGTAGAGTAGAGTAGAGTAGAATAGAATAGAATAGAATAGAATAGAATAGAATAGAATAGAATAGAATTTTTATTGGCCAAGTGTGATTGGACACACAAGGAATTTGTCTTGGTGCATATGCTCTCAGTGTACATAAAAGAAAAGATACCTTCATCAAGGTACAACATTTACAACACAAATGATGGTCATAGGATACAATTTAACAATGATACAACACTTAATGATAATCATAGTGTACAAATAAGCAATCAGGAACAATCAATATCAATATGACATAAGGATTACCAGCAACAAAGTTATAGTCATACAGTCACAAGTGGAAAGAGATTGGTGATGGGAACGATGAGAAGATTAATAGTAGTACAGATTTAGTAAATAGTTTGACAGTGTTGAGGGAATTATCTGTTTAGCAGAGTGATGGCCTTTGGGAAAAAACTGTTCTTGTGTCTAGTTGTTTTGGTGTGCAGGGCTCTATAGCATCGTTTTGAGGGTAGGAGTTGAAACAGTTTATGTCCAGGATGTGAGGGATCTGTAAATATTTTCACGGCCCTCTTCTTGATTCGTGCAGTATACAGGTCCTCAATGGAAGGCAGGTTAGTAGCAGTTGTTTTTTCTGCAGTTCTAATTATCCTCTGAAGTCTGTGTCTTTCTTGTTGGGTTGCAGAACCAAACCAGACAGTTATAGAGGTGCAAATGACAGACTCAATAATTCCTCTGTAGAACTGAATCAGCAGCTCCTTGGGCAGTTTGAGCTTTCTGAGTTGGCGCAAAAAGAACATTCTTTATTGTCCTTTTTTGATGATGTTTTTTATGTTAGCTGTCCATTTTAGATCTTGCGATATGATAGAACCTAGAAATTTAAAGGTTTCTACTGTTGATACTGTGTTATCTAGTATTGTGAGAGGTGGAAGTATGGAAGGGTTTCTCCTAAAGTCTACCATCATTTCTACGGTTTTGAGTGTGTTCAGGTCCAGATTGTTTTGGTTGCACCACGAGGCTAGTCGTTCGACCTCTCGTCTATATGCGGATTCGTCATTGTCTCGAATGAGACCAATCACTGTTGTGTCATCTGCGAACTTCAGTAGCTTAACAGATGTATCGTTGGAGATGCAGTCATTGGTATACAGAGAAGAGAAGTGGGGAGAGCACACAGCCTTGGGGGGCCCTGTGCTAACTGTACAGGTATCTGATGTGATCCTATTTAGCTTCACCTGCTGCTTCCTGTTTGTTAGGAAGCTTGTGATCCACTTACAAGTCTGTTCCGGTACCTGTAGCTGGTTTAGCTTAGTTAGAAGAGTATCTGGGATGATGGTATTGAATGCTGAACTCAAGTCTACAAAGAGGACCCTTGCATAGGTCTTTGGAGACTCAAGATGTTGTAGGATGTAGTGTAGAGCCATATTAACAGCATCATCTGTTGATCTATTTTCTCGGTATGCAAATTGCAAGGGTCTAACAGCGGGTCCGTGATGGTTTTCAAGTAGGAAAGCACTAGCCTTGCAAAAGCTTTCATGACTACAGATGTTAAAGCAACTGGTCTGTAGTCATTCAGTTCCTTGACATCCCATCACTGGGATGATGGTAGAGCGTTTGAAGCAAGAAGGAACATAGCACATCTCTAGTGATTTATTGAAAATATGGGTGAAGATGGGGGCCAACTGATCAGCACAGACTTTTAAGCAAGAAGGAGTTATCCTGTCTGGGCCTGGAGCTTTTCCTGGCTTTTGTCTGTGAAATAGATCCTGCACTTCCTTTTCTGTGATCACTAGAGGTTGTGAACCCAATGGGATGGGGTCAGTTGTAGGAGGCTTGGCTGTTGTTGGTGTGTCTGAGATGGGGGTTGTGGAGATAGGTGGCTGTAGTTTCCTTTCAAACCTGCAGTAAAACTCATTCAGGTCATCTGCCAGTTGTTGATTACCTTCAGCCTGGGAAGGAGGTTTGCCATAGCCGGTGATATTTTTGAGAGTTTTCCACATGTTTGCTGGTTCATTTGCTGAAAACTGATTCTTTAGCTTTTCAGAGTAGCTTCTTTTTGCTGCTCTTATCTCCCTTGTTAATACATTTCTGGCTGATTGTACAGCATTTTATCACCTTTTCTGTAGGCTTCCTCTTTGGAATGATGTAGGTGTGAACCAAAGTTTGTTGTTACTGTATATTCGCAAGTTCCTTGTCGGTACACATAGGTCTTCACAGAAGCTGATATATGATGTTACCGTATCTGTGAGTTCATCCAGGTCTGCAGAGGTATCTTCAAAAATATTCCAATCAGTGCAGGCAAAGCAGGCCTGTAGCTTTAATTCTGTCTCCTCCGTCCAGGTCTTCACTGATTTAATTGTTGGTTTTGTGGTTTTAAGTCTTTGCCTGTAAGCAGGTACAAGCAATGATGCAATGATCAGAGTGTCCCACAGCTGCTCGTGGTAAAGACCGATAAGCATCTTTTAGTGTTGTGTAGCAATGGTCTAAAGTATTCTTGTCTCTAGTGGGACAATTGACATGCTGAAAGTATTTTGTTAGCTCTTTCCGTAAGTTTGCCTTGTTTAGATCTCCCAAAATAATGGCCAGTGAATCACGGTATTTGGCTTCAGCCTCCATGATTTGGTCAGCTAGCATTCGTAATGCCTTGTTTACACAGGCTTGTGGTGGGACATAAACAGCAATTAGAAGAAATGAGGAAAATTCACGAGGCGAATAGTATGGTTTGCAGTTGATAATTAAAGTCTCTAAATTGTTGTCACAGAATTTGTAAATTACTTTTAAATCTTGACACCAGCTGCTGTTAATATATAGGCATAAGCCTCCTCCCTTCTTTTTACCAGATGTTTCTGTAATTCTCTCTGATCGTTCAAGCTGAAATGATAGCAGGCTGCTATCTTCAATTGATTCATTTAACCAGGTTTCAGAGAAGCATAGGACTGCTGAATTGCGAAAATCAGAATAGTATTTGTTTAAGAGGAGTATTTCATCCATATTATTTGCAAGTGAACGTACATTTGTTAGGAAAATTGAAGGCAGAGGAGTTTTATTGCTTCTATTCCTTAATCTGTTTAAGATCCCAGCCCGTTTACCTCTCCGCCGCTTCCGTCGTTTGGTTTTTTTGATAATCCATGGCTCCGGGGGAATTGCCTCTTCCTGTGTTAGAATCTCCTCCGTGTTTGTAAAGACGGGGGGGAGGGGTTGAAATCACAGAAAGCACCTCCTTAAAGAAATGTTGCTTAATTTTTAGCAGATGGTCTCGTGAGTAGGAAATCCGTATTGAGTCGCAGAGAACAATTAGAAATAAAGAGAGCATTTCACCAAGGCAGCCTTCGTCGGCGCCATCTTGGATGGTAATCCAAGCGCCATCTTGGATTGTTGTCTCCTTTTTGTCTTCTTCTTCCTCTATTTCTTCTGTTGACTCCTCTTTTTCCTGGGCGTCTTGGTCTTTACCCATCATTCCTTGTATGGTATTTTCCATTTTTTCCATAATCTCCTTAAATTCTTTCTCCATGATGTCTTTCCTGTTTTGAAAAAGGAACACCATCTCCTTTGAAGTTCCACTCATTTCTTCATTATAAAGCATCTTATTTTGTTTTCAAAAATTCAACTTTTGTCCAGCAGTCCAAGAGCTATATATTCAGTCCTTAAGTTGCTCTTCAAGGAGTGCACTAATCCCAATTTTTTATATCCCATAGGTAAACAATCAGTTCCAGTTAAATAGTCCCAGAGATTATCAAAAGTCTCTTTACGTCTCCTATAGAATAGAATAGAATAGAATAGAATAGAATAGAATAGAATAGAATAGAATAGAATAGAATAGAATAGAATAGAATTGAATTTTATTGGCCAAGTGTGATAGGACACACAAGGAATTTGTCTTGGTGCATATGCTCTCAGTGTACATAAAAGAAAAGATACGTTCATCAAGGTACAACATTTACAACACAATTGATGGTCAGTATATCAATATAAATCATAAGGACTGCCAGCAACAAGTTACAGTCATACAGTCATAAGTGGAAAGAGATTGGTGATGGGAACTATGAGAAGATTAATAGTAGTGCAGATTCAGTAAATAGTTTGACATTGTTGATGGAATTATTTATTTAGCAGAGTGATGGCCTTTGGGAAAAAACTGTTCTTGTGTCTAATTGTTCTGGTGTGCAGTGCTCTATAGCGTCGTTTTGAGGGTAGGAGTTGAAACAGTTTATATCCTGGATGTGAGGGATCTGTAAATATTTTCACGGCCCTCTTCTTGATTCGTGCAGTATACAGGTCTTCAATGGAAGGCAGGTTGGTAGCAATTATTTTTTCTGCAGTTCTAATTATCCTCTGAAGTCTGTGTTTTTCTTGTTGGGTTGCAGAACCGAACCAGAGAGTTATAGAGGTGCAAATGACAGACTCAATCATTCCTCTGTAGAACTGAATCAGCAGCTCCTTGGGCAGTTTGAGCTTACAGGTTCAATCTTCTAGCATAACATTCAGGGGCCCCTTTAATTAAATAGCTTCCTTATTTTCATATTTAGGTCTCCAGTAGTCATGGGGTAGTTAAGAATAATCCAATAAATATTTTCATAGTCCTTCATAAAGGTATTCCCAGACTTGTAATTTTTCCTTTCGTCAGCAAGTGGCACTCTCAACTTAAGTTTCAGTATTGCCATTAGTCAATCATCATTTTAGTTGTAAATCAATTATAAAAGCAGAATATGTTTTGAAAGTAAATGATTCCAGCATTTTAAAATGCCTTCCCAGTACATCCCAGTACGGTTAAATTTAAGGCAAAAGAAATTCTCTCCCCCAGTTCCAGCAGTGTTCACCTACTTCACATGTTAAGAGGAGTACTTTCTTCGACTTCCGGAGGAAAAAAATGTTAAATTGAAGACAACTCCACAAAAAACGGAGCTGACAAGCTTCTGGTTGACATTGCAGCAATATCAGATACAGAGAACAGGCCTCCGTGTTACCTGTGCTGATTTCTCCCTGTTTGTGGGCTCTGAGAGGAGCCAAAGCCGCCCTGTAGGGACGGTGAAGCAAAGAGGGGCGCCCTATGAGGTCGAGGGGAGTTGCACCTCTCCTGTATGATCCGGGGTTTGTTTGTTTTTTCCCTCTCAGCCACAGCAAGAAGAGCTGAAACAACCCTGACACAAAGCTGGAACAACCGAAGAACAACTAAGACTGGTGCTGAAGTGAAGTAGCAAAGCTGGCTGAGGAACTCTGGGAGTTGAAGTCCACAACTCTTAAAGTTGCCAAGGTTAGAGACCCCTGCTCCTGAGAATTCACCAACAAAATATCAAATTATTTTTGATCATTTGATTTCAAGGACAGCAAAAACATTGATACTTTTGCTTTACTGCACCTTTGGGACAACTATGGCCTGGATAACTGAAAATCTCCACAGATATCAGTTTTTCAGTTTTTAGATCACTGCTGCATTCTAACATCACAATAATTTATTTTATAAAACATGTATAAGAGTAAAATTTGTCACAAGTTATGAACAGTCATGGAAAATAATGACAGAATTTGCTTTCTATGTGCCTCTAAAATACATTTATTGAGATTTAGTCAGGCCAAAGGCTGTTGAATCTCAGTCAGATGAAACATAGAGTTCACTAGGAGGCTTGCACAATAAGAACACGTGTCTCTTGCCTGCTCTTTGATGAGTTTCTTGTTTTCCTGGAGATAGTAAGACTGAAAATTTAGGACAGTCTTTAGTTACTGAAGCTTTACTTTTCATTAGTTTATGTTATTCCTATTATGTGATAACATATTCCTCAGTTTCATATATTATTTTATCCTTGCTTGTTGTCAGTGAAGAAGACTCATTTTGATGAAAGGACAAGCTTTGGAAGGACCTGGTAATACTTGGAGTACAGTATGCATATACATAAACACTAACATATTAGGAAATGTGCAATCTTCCCACCCTTGAAGGGCCATTTGAGCAGTGCTGAGACAAATACAAGAACGTTTACCTTGTGAAGAGCAGCTGTACCATGTCGACCAGAGTGTGCTCTGCAGATTTTCTCAATAACTCTGAAGACAAAAACAAATAACACAGGTGTCATTATGCCATGTGATATTATCTAGAGGCTTCTTCGTGTAGACTTCCCTCCAAATGTTGCTTACAAAGGATTACTAGAAATTTATTAAAACCAATCCAGGCTCAGCTGTGCAGAAAGAAAAGGAAAGATACACCAAGCCGCACTACAGAGATAGAGGAATGTAGAGATGAGAAAGGAAAAGACAGAGGAGTAAGAATTGATTAGCAAAGTCAACTATTTTTCGAAGAAAAATTAAGGAATGTAAACTCAATTTTACACATTTAGCAATTTTTATGTTTATTTACTTTTCAGCATTCAGACTTATGAAATACAGAAATAATATATGCCAAAATAATATGTTTATGATTTGCTTGTTTACATTGCAGACCTACCACTGAGCCTCATCTCAAAGCATATACGGAAGCAAGACTGCATGATTTCACACACGGATTCATTTGTGAGATGAGCTCCAACTGGAGCGAGGAGGAGAGTCCTCAAGACCTGAAAGAAGAACAAACCAATATGACATGTTATATTCTAATCACATTTTAATATCAAAAACATTCATATGAAATAACAAAGAAACATTTTAAATATCAATTAAACAGTGGAAGAATACTTCTTTTTAGTATTATCATGTAGACAACTAGTCCCATATAAATGAATGAGAGCGAATTCTTTCCCTGCCACAGATTGTTTGGATACAGCATGAAGTCTGAACAAAACATTTCCCCAAATCAGGCTCTATGAACAGAGATTCAGACACAGTTTGTGAATACTTAAAATTACTCATAATTTTTAAGAACTCTGACTAACACTAAAGTCCGAGTTTTGGGTAGGTCGATGAATAAAGTCTGGTAAATAATTTACAAAGTAACATATGTTATTGTCTTATTGAAAGTGAGTCAAAGAAGCCTTTGTTGGAAAAAGTATATGAAATGTTACTACAGAAGTAGCATGTAATAACACCTCTTTCAACACAGCGGATACCTCTTTTGTAACAGTTTCAACTTATTGATAATTTCAGGCTGTCTGGTGTAAAATACACAGTATTTTACTTGTATTAAAGTCAAGGCATTATATGTTCATGTTCCAAAATTTCAAAATATGATATATATTTTTTTCTGTTTTGGTCATTCTGTTATAGATTTATTTATGAGTTTGGGACCGTTGTTATGCTCCATGACTTTCATTTAAGTTTCAGCTCATGGACATATATTCTATAACTTTCCTGTACATTTGCTGGTATAATCCAGAATCCATGTTTCCTTCAGTGATTGCAAGTTAACCCCAACTATGATATTCCCATTATCATGCTTCATAGTTGTTCCAAAAGTCTGTGGAATCTTTCAGGCAGGATGAGATAGGCAGCAATGGATTTTCTGGAGACCAGTAGATTCCTCATTATATATTTCCATGCAAACTACTCTTTATATATACATACATACATACATACATACATACATACATACATACATGAATGACAATGCAAATACCTGCAGTTCCTTTGTCATTATTCTGGAATTCTTTGCAGCCTCCCAGAGTAAAGCATACATTGCTCCGGGGGTATTTCTGGATGGATGAGTAACTACGGTACTGCATTTTATTTTCAATCTGTATATTATCTATTTGACAGTGGATTGGCAATGAATCATGTTCTTTGGTAATGATTTTGTAGCCATTTTCCACCTCAAAGTATCAAAGAGCATTTTTCTATGGTCTGCAGGGATCTCTTGATCAGGGCATGATTCATTTCCATAAGCTGTATTGTGAAGAAAAGACTCCCAATGTTCAGTTTTTATAGAGAATCCCACATTAAATTTGTATCTTATTGTTTAGAACAGGGGAGTCAAACTCGATTTCATTGAGGGCCACATCAGGGTTGTGTTTGACTTCAGGGGGTGGGCGTGGGCGTGGCCAGGGTGGGCATGGCCAGCTCAACGTCATTCATGTCAGGGGGGCCCGTGGTGACCTGAGCACTCTGCCTGAGAAAACGGGCTCCCGAGCTCCGTTTTCACATGTGACGGCCTCCTGCGACCCTCAGCCAGCGAAAACAGAGCTCAGGGGGGCTGCCTGCGGCCCTTGAGAGCTCCATTTTTGGTGGTAGAGGCACCACAGGCCAGTCCTTCACTGTTTCCAGGACAGCCCCACGGGCCAGATCTAAGCATCCCACGGGCCAGATCTGGCCCCCGGACCTTGACTTTGACACTTCTGGTCTAGAACATCTGCATCAAGTTACTCCCTTAAAAACAAACCATTCTACGCTTTCCCATTTATTTCCAACAAAATTAGAACATGTTTATTAAACATGTTCTATTTTTGTGTATCATATGTTTAATCAGGATCCTCATGAATTCAGAGGAAGCTCTGATCACAATGTACATCAGTTTTACAGGATACAGATAATCCAAAAAAATTTCCACCATGTCCAACATACCTGCAAGATCTTCATCAAGACAACTTCATCACTTGCAGGATCTGTGCCCACAAATCGGGCATGTGTTACAGCATCTGCCAAGTTTTCCATCCCCTCAGCTGTGCCCTCATGATTTGAATCTAAGAACACAAAATAATGTTTTAATAAACCAAGGGCAGTATAAACAGACTTCCTAGTAAAACACCTTTATATTTTCCTTCTTCCCATCCATAAAATTTGTTGTAGTACTAGAACCATAATTTAATAATTAGAACTTTACATCCTGAACCTTCAATAAAAAGACTAATAAACATTGTAACAATCATTTTAATAATAATAATAATAATAACAACAACAACAACAGAGTTGGAAGGGACCTTGGAGGTCTTCTAGTCCAACCCCCTTGCCCAGGCAGGAAACTCTACATCATCTCAGACAGATGGTTATCCAACATTTTCTTAAAAATTTCCAGTGTTGGAGCATTCACAACTTCTGCAGGCAAGTCGTTCCACTTATTAATTGTTCTAACTGTCAGGAAATTTCTCCTTAGTTCTAAGTTGCTTCTCTCCTTGATTAGTTTCCACCCATTGCTTCTTGTTCTCAATCCAATTAAATGGCTGTGGTTGTTTGGGCTGCCCAAGCCTGGGAATATTCCAAGTTTAATATTGGATGGGACAGCACTTCCCCCTTCAGAGTTGGTACACAATCTGGGGGTCTTTCTGGACTCACATCTCTTTCCCGAAGAGCAAGCGTGGTCTGTGGCCAAGAAGGCCTTTGCATAGCCACACCTGGTATACCAATTGTAACTTTTCTTAGGTTAGGATAGGGGTGGGCAATTAATTTTTCCAAGGGGGGCACATGAGAAACTGAGAATGTTGTGGAGGGCCACCGCCATTGCCCCCATCCTCCTGCCCACTGCTGCCCTACCCTACCTCCCAGCAATGCCACGGGCTGGATAGGGAAAGCCAAAGGGCTGGATCAAAGGCCTTAAAATGCCTAGGTCTGAATTAGGAAGTTTTCAGACAGCCCGGTCACCTCACTGTTGACTACTGCAACATACTTTATATGGAGCTGCCCTTGAAGACCACTCAGAAACGTCAACTGATCTAAACTGTGGTGGAACAAACAATATAGATAATCCTGAACTTATAAGTGGTCCCTTAGCGACCATTCAAGTTATGACGGACCATTGAAATCGATATATAATCCAGTTTCAAAGTTATGGCCATTGCAGCACCCCCCACGTTCACGTGAGTAAAATTCGGATGCCTGGGAATCTGCCCGCCTTGTGATTGACAGCATGAACACTGAAGTGTAGAGGCTCCTCCATCCCACCTTGCCACAACCCTGCAAGCCTGGGGCCTGCTTTCCTGCCCCTCATGTTCCCCATAGACCTGCTTCCCACCCCATTTCCTCCTTTCCACCCTCCATAGTTGATCAGCCACTTACCTTTAACGGTAGATCTCCTTCTGGAAGCAGCAGCATAGTGGAGACTGCATGGCTCTGTCCTAAAAATGGGTGCCAACTTGAGAACAGCTGCAATGAATTGAAGTCTCCTCAAAATGGTGCCCACTTCCAGGACAGAATCATGTAGCCTGCAGGGAAGCCGATAGGCAGAGCAACCCGTTCTCCTTTCCCAACACAAACTCCAGACCCCTAGAGAATTGGGAGACTGCACCGGAAAAGAAGAGCGGGCAACCACGTCTGGGACGGAAGGAGAGTGTGGGACCCAGCAGAATGGAAAGCAGGCCCAAGGCCTGGGAGAACCTGGTGGGGTGAGAAAACAAGGCCAAGGCCTGCGGGGACCCAGTGGGGCAGCAAGTGGAGCATGGAGCCTTATCAGGCTCAGGGAATGTCAGCTGGAGAGGGTCTGTTACGTGACCCATTGCTTCCTTACGTTTACCATATTTTATCTTTTTTTTGTTATATTTGATTGATTTTATTGTACAGGTAGTCTGCACTTAGCTTCCACAATTGGGACCAGCAACTCAGTGGTTAAGCAATGCGGTTGTTAAGAAAGACCTCCCGTGGCTCCAATTTTCTGGTTTTACTGGCAGCTTCTCCACTGATTCTACTTGTTGGGAGCTGGCTGTAAAGTGTGCAACTAGTGATCACATGACCCTCGAACAATGCAACTTTATAATTGAAAGCTGGTTGTCAAGCACTTATAATACGATTATATGACCGTGGGGATTCTGAGATGGCTGCAACTACTAGGATAAGTCCCTCTCATTTAGCACTGTTGTAACTTCAGCACAGTTGCTAAAAAAAATTTTTTATTATTTATTTATTATTTAGATTTTTATACCGCCCTTCTCCCGAAGGACTCAGGGCGGTATACAGCCAAATTAAAACAATACAATATACAATTTTAAAACAACAAATTAAAATAACATATTCTATAATAATAGAATATAATAATAATAATAATAATAGAATATAATATAATAATAAATTAAGTGAGGACTACCTTCATTTTTTTTTATTTTCAACCATATAAAATACAAAACATAATCCTGTTTATTCATTATAAAAACCAATCCAAATTTCAGTTCTCCTGGGATCATTAATATATAATTCTCGGGCAAGTAATGGTTCTCTAAGTCATCAGTTTTAGTTTATAATAAAAAAGAAAACAGACTCAATCCATACCTATGAGTCCATATGAAATGAATTTGTTTACTGAGGTCAGAGCCAGTCCAGTAATCGGACCTGTAGTATCTTCTGATCGAATAACTTCCAGAAAAGGTCGAAGAAAAACAATAGGTTCAATGGCTGAAAGTTCTAAATCAGAAGACAAAATGAAATATCATAAAAGTTACTTGTAGAGCAGGGAAAATATTCCTCCAGTGAAGGAAGATGAGATTCAAATAAGGGCAACCCCAAGATGAGTTCATTGGTTTATTTATTCACGCTTATATTCAAATAAATTACACAAAGAAATCTAAAAAGTTCTTTGTCTTATATATCAATACAATAGTAGAAAAAAGGTACAGAGTAAAAAAAAGAATCTATGAAACGTATTCACTAAAGATAGTCATTATTTTTATTACAATTTTTAATTGCTAAGGTACCTGTAATTTCTCTTGTATAACCTGAAAATGCATAATAATTCAGTCTTCCTTCCCTTCTCCCTTCCCACCTCATCCCCGTTTAAATATTACTCAGTTTGATAATATATTATTTTACTAAAATGTACGTAAATTGCTTTTATAACTATTATGATTACCAGCAGGAATATTTGGGGGAGAGAGGGACTGGATATGAGATGATTGTAGTTAACTGCAGAATGTATATTGTTATAATATACTCATCCAGTTTTCTTGCATTACTGGATTGTTTGGGGTAATACTACAATTACACAATTTGCTAAGGAAAGATCCGAGTGTATGGAACTGCCTTGAATTGCAGGAGACCCTAGTAATGAAGTTTAGAATAAACTTCTCCATCCATGGAGAAAGAGAATTCAGAGATTCTACCCCTGAGTTCTACCATGTTCCTTTCTCTTGGAAAAACTGGTGAGCAGAGCAGAGAGTGTCAATGAGTTTATGGGGAGTTCTATTACCTTCCAGATGGAGACAAACAGATATATTTGGTCAGAGACTTGAGGTCACTTTATTTCCATTTTGTTGATCAGCCACTTCGTTCATTTGCTCACATAATAGAACTTCTGAACTTTATTCAACACAAATGCTATTAGAACTACCTGTTTGTTCCTGGAATGTTAAGGTTTTCTGTGTGGTTGCATAATTAATAAGAACAACAACTCAGTGTCATCAGAAATGGTTGTGAGTTTGTTTGCTTATTTATCAATCAATCAATCAAATTTATATAGTTGCCCATCTCACTAAAAGCAACAATGGACAGCACATAACAAACGTATAAAATCACATATAAAAACAATAATATAAAGAATATAAAAATCACTTTAAAGGGTAAATATTATCAAAAAGGAGAGGTACAAACCCTCGGTGAAAAGAGGATAAAATAATCAGTTCAGCAAAGATGTCATCTAAGCGATTGTCCAGTTCCCTGGAAGCCCCTGGCCTAGTAACATAACCAGGTCTTGAGGGCCTTCCAGCCTGTCACAGGGGATGGAGCTAATCTAATTTCAGGGGGAAGAATATTCCATAAGGAATTTAATAAATGAATCCACTACTACCAGTATGCTAGTATGAGGGGTCCTTGGTACTCTCTGACCTTGCTTGTTTTCTTACAGACTTTTCATTACCCAAATCAGGTAACATCATCAGTGCTACTCCAGTCTGGGTAATGAAACATCTGCAAAACAAACCAAACAAGCTCAGACAGCATCAAGGATCTCTCATTTCAACCCTATGCTACAAATATGCTCCTTTATTATCCATACGAATCCATACGCACCATACGAATCAAGAAGAGGGCCGTGAAAATATTTGCAGATCCCTCGCATCCTGGACATAAACTGTTTCAACTCCTACCCTCAAAACGACGCTATAGAGCACTGCACACCAGAACAACTAGACACAAGAACAGTTTTTCCCCGAAGGCCATCACTCTGCTAAACAAATAATTCCCTCAACACTGTCAGACTATTTACTGAATCTGCACTACTATTAATCGTTTCATAGTTCCCATCACCAATCTCTTTCCACTTATGACTGTATGACTGTAACTTGTTGCTGGCAATCCTTATGATTTATATTGATATATTGACCATCAATTGTGTTGTAAATGTTGTATCTTGATGAACGTATCTTTCTTTTATGTACACTGAGAGCATCTGCACCAAGACAAATTCCTTGTGTGTCCAATCACACGAGGCCAATAAAATTCTATTCTATTCTATTCTATTCTATTCTTATTAGTATGCTAGTATATCCCTGCATTAAGGGGAGATCAGTGATAAAATCTAGAGAAACAGCCTTCTAGGGCTGTGATGGCATCTCTATCACTTGCAATAATCCAGTCAATTTACCAGGTATTTCTTTAGATCTGTATCCTGCTGTGGTGTGGTAGTGGCACAGTTGTGCCTCCTGCCCTCCCTCCACTGTAAAAGGAACACAATGCCTTTTTGGGATTCCCTGGAAGCCATCCTTCTGAGCCTGGCATATGCTGTGCCAAGGCAAGCTCTGCGTTTAGGAGATTACTGACCAATGTATGGGACTGCCCAGTGGTGAAATCTGAAACGGTTTACTACTGGTTTGCTCGCTGCACGCGCGCATACACAATATGCACCATGCATCAAATGCAAAGTGCTCGCACACAGTGCATGCCAAAAGGAGGCAAGGGGTAAGTAGAATAGCGCGCAAGGGGTGATCAGCTGTGGCGCATGATTTTTTTTTTACTTTTAAAAGCATTATTACAAATAGGTTGTTTTAAAAAATGCTTTTAAAAGGTAAAAAAAAGGCTCTGACGATCAGGCCAGCTCAGCTGGGATCGTCAGAGCCTTTTTTTTACCTTTTAAAAGTATTTTTACAACCTGTTTGGCCAAAAAGGTTGTAAAAAAATGCTTTTAAAAGTAAAAAAAAAAGAACCTGACGATTGCGCGGCTCAGCTGTGATTGTCATAGCCTTTTTTTTACCTTTTAAAAGCATTTTTTTAAAAGAAGCGGCAGGCAGGGAAGTGGGCAACTGGGCATTGGGTGGGCATGGGCGGGGGGGAGGGATTTTTGCTACCGGTTCTCCGAACCACCTGTCACCATCGCTACCCGATCGGCCGATCCAGTCCGAACTGGAAGCATTTCACCCCTGGGACCGCCGTTGAATAAGTCTTGCTGCAAAGCTCAAAGTCTACTGAGCAGTAGTGCTAACTACCCTGATGTATGCCAGTGAAACTTGTATACAGGAGGCACACTAGGCAATTGAACCACTTCCACACGTCCTGCCTCTGGAGACTTCTGAGGATCCGGTGGCAGGACAAGGTGTCGGACACAGAAGTCCTCTCCATGATTAAAGCCCAGACAGGCTTGGCAGGCCATGTTTCATGTTGCAAAGATGCCAGACCTTCGCATAAATAAATCTCTCTGCCCTATTCTCTGACATATCCCCTTTTTGGACTGCTGGAGTTGGTCTCCAGACCAGGGGTAAAATGCTCCCGATTCAGACCGGATCGGCCGATCCAGTAGCGATGATGACAGGTGGTTCGGAGAACTGGTAACAAAAATCCCTCCCCCCCACCCGCCAATGCCCACCCAATGGCCAGTTGCCCATTTCCCCGCTTCCCCACTTGACGCTTCTTTTATAAAATGCTTTTAAACAGTAAAAAAAAAGGCTCTGACGATCACAGCTGAGCTGCGCGATCATCAGAGCCTTTTTTTACCTTTTAAAAGCATTTTACAACCTATTTTTTTACTTTTGCTTTTAAAAGTAAAAAAAAAAAAGATCGTGCGCCACAGCTGATCACTCCCCCACCCCGGCACACTGTTCTACTTACCCCATGCCTCCTTTTGGCGTGCACTGTGCGCGCGCGCAGCCATCGAACCAGTAGTAAACTGGTTCAGATTTCACCACTGCTGCAGACACGTCGTGGAGAACCCTCAAATTTTAGTGTGAAAATTACCAGCACTGAAGGTAGATTCTGGCAAGGTTTAAGGGTTCATGATCTCCAAGGGCTTGTCCCAAGTCATCTCTGCCCCAACTGATGTGGCAACTAAAGATTAGAGCTTGTAATATAACAGACATTATATAATCTGGAAACAGGAAATTTCTATTATGCCAATATTATGATCAGATCATGCTCCAATCCAATTGCAATGATGTGATCAATTTGGACCAATCTGAATAGTCCACCTGAGATATCTAATGGATTCTGTTTTATTGTTACATTGTTAATTGTCATTGCCAATAATTGACCCTATGGCGGGGTAAACACAGAATGAATGAATAAACAGATTCATCTTTACAGATAAAACTATATTCAGGAAATATTTTTCTTTCTGTAGTGCAAATCCCTTGAAACCAAAATCTAAGGGCCCTGTACAAATCCTAGAACAATCCTAAAGCATGAACTGAATAGGAAAAAAAGTCATGGTGACGCAGTGGTTAGAATGCAGTATTGCAGGCTACTTCTACTTACTGCCAGCTGCCAGTAGTTTGGCAGCTCGATTCTCACTGGCTCAAAGTTGACCCATCCTTCCATCCTTCTGAGGTGGATAAAATGGGGACCCAGATTGTTGGGGACAATATGCTGACTCTGTAAACTCCTTAGAGAACGTTGTAAAGCTGTTGCTATTGCTATTGCTTAATACACATCTGACAGAGACGCTCTTTTTCAATTAACGTACAAGCCAAAGAATGTCTTGAGCAATATTTTGAAGGAAATCGTGAGGTACAATGATAGTAAATACATTATTTCCTTGACATTGAACATAGAAAATCCACCTGATTGAATGAATGCTGAAAAATATATTTAAAATATCTGATACATTCTCGTCCTCTTACATAACAGATCTAGAAGTAATTTTAAACGTTCCCATATACCACAACTGAAGGCAAATATACATGTCCCAGAACAATGATGCAAGATCAAATCTGAATCAGTTACCAGGACCAGAGATTTATTTTTCCGAGCTTTCAAACTGATGCTGGAGCAGAGTAGAGAGAAGGTCCCTGAGGATGGGCTCCAGCACGATCCAAAAACTCGGAAGAGTACATTTTTTTTTAATTTACATTTATATCCTGCCCTTCTCCGAAGACTCAGGGCGGCTTACAGTGTGTAAGGCAATAGTCTCATTCTATTTGTATATTTACAAAGTCAACTTATTGCCCCCCCCAATAATCTGGGTCCTCATTTTACCTACCTTATAAAGGATGGAAGGCTGAGTCAACCTTGGGCCTGGTGGGACTAGAACCTGCAGTAATTGCAGGCAGCTGTGTTTTAATAACAGGCTATCTTACAGCCTGAGCCACCACGGCCATTTCTGGTCCCTGTGACCGAGCCAAATTCAATCTTTGCTATCTATATTTAATGAAAGTACTATGTTATATAAAAAGATGTCACTGATATAGAAACCTATTTATCTACCAATCCAATTGATCCAGCATCCGTTCGCTATATAAAAAAGCAGTCAACAAATAACCCCAAAAGTAAAATTAATCTTCAAAGCCCATCTGTTATTGTATTTAACAAGCAGAAAGTTCATAAATGGCTTCAAGACCTATCTAATCCATTGTCTCTAATCAATGGAATTAATTTCACCATCTCTGCCAGTTTGGTCAATTTTAAAGTCCTCTCTTCAACAGTTGGCATCATCTTTTCCTTCCAATGCTTAGTATAAATAATTCTTGTGGCAGTCAACACATAGAGAAGTAATGTTCCAAACTGTTTTTCTATCCAATTTGTCCATAATATCTAGAAGAAAGGCTTCAGGTGTCGTTAGGATTTGTATTTTACATATTTTCTGCATTGTCATTATTATATTTATCCAATACATGCCAACTGTCCAACTAGCGAACACAAAACAAGGAAACACTCTCAGGAGATTTGAATTCCCAAAAGTAAAACTTTATTGGCTACACCATGTTGGTACTGAAGAAACAAAATCAGTTCTTGTTTTCCTGCACAAATGCTTGCCCAGTTAAACAATATCTTTCCTTTCTTCCCACCCCGGGTGATCACACTGTCTAATTATGAGACATTCTTTTGTTATGGGAACAACCATCTCCTTCTTAAGCACCTGGAGCAGTGACCTTGATGGCTTCCATGCTGTCAAAATCTCTGCATACATTCTCCACATTCCATTTTCCCTTTCCCTCTCCCCAGCTTATTGGCAAGTTGAAAAACATTCAGGTTTGAAAGAAACAAAGAGGTTTAATCTTGACAATATGATTTAGCATACTTACAAGACCACCATATATGGTAAAATGTACCTGAAACATGATTGCATTTCCACCGCTTGTTGGCAGTCCCTCCCTTTCACCAATCTATCCAAGCCAAATACCAACAATACATCATTTTATTAAAAATTCTTTTAAACTAGAATTCAAACTAAATTTTAAATCATTGGTCCATGCATTCTTCCATTGGTCTAACGTGAAGATGAATCTCAAAAATGAATATGTTAAAAATTGAATAGTAAAATTGTTAAAACATAAAGTTAGACCAATAAGAAAATGGCCTTTACAAGACACTATTTTCCTAATTGTATTGCCTCTCTAGGGGATGCGGTGGCTTAGTGCCTAAGACAATGAGCTTGTCAATTGAAAGGTCAGAAGTTCAGCGGTTTGAATCCCTAGTGCTGCATAATGGGGTGAGCTCCCATTATTTGTCCCAGCTTCTGCCAACCTAACAGTTTGAAAGCACGTAAAAAATGCAAGTAGAAAATTAGGGACCACCTTTTATTTATTTATTTATTTATTTGATTTCTATACCGCCCTTCTCCCGAAGGACTCAGGGCGGTGTACAGGCAAGAATAAAACAGACGGTACAATATACAAATTTAAAATGCAGTTAAAAAACTTATTTTAAAATTGGCCTGAGAAGTAAAATATATAATAAGCTAAAAAACCCCATTTAAAATTAATTACTAAGAATTTAAAAATTTGTTAAAATCAATTTAAGCCAGCCCCGCGAATAAAAGATGTGTCTTCAGTTCGCGACGGAATGTCCAAGGTCAGGTATTTGGCGAAACCCGGGAAGTTCGTTCCAGAGTATGGAGCCCACACAGAGAAGGACCTTCCTGGGGCCGCCAGCCGACATTGCTTGGCGGACGGCACCCTGAGAAGTCCCTCTGTGAGAGCGTGCGGTCGGTGGGAGGCATGTGGTAACAGCAGGCGGTCCCGTAAGTACCCAGGCCCTAAGCCATGGAGCGCTTTAAAGGTAGTAACCAACACCTTAAAGTGCACTCGAAAGGCCACAGGTACCAGTGCAGTCTGCGCAGGAGCGGTGTTATATGGGAGCTACGCGGAGCTCCTTCTATCACCCGCGCAGCTGCATTCTGGACTAACTGAAGCCTCCGAGTGCACTTCAAGGGGAGCCCCATGTAGAGAGCATTACAATAATCCAAGTGAGAGGTAACGAGCACATGAGTGACCGTGCACAAGGCATCCCGATCAAGGAAGGGGCGCAACTGCCGAACCAGGCGAACCTGGTGGAAGGCCCCCCTGGAGACGGCCGTCAAATGATCTTCAAACAACAGCCGTTCATCCAGGAGGACACCTAAATTGCACACCCTATCCTCTGGGGCCAATAACTCGCCTCCAACAGTCAGCCGCGGCTGCAGCTGACTGAATCGGGGTGCCGGCACCCACAGCCACTCCGTCTTGGAGGGATTAAGCTTGAGCCTGTTTCTCCCCATCCAGACCCGTACGGCTTCCACACACCGGGACAGCACTTCAACAGCTTCATTGGGGTGGCCTGGGGTGGAGAAGTACAGCTGGGTGTCGTCAGCGTACAGCTGGTATCTCACCCCAAAGCCACTGATGATCTCCCCCAACGGCTTCATATAGATGTTGAACAGAAGGGGCGAGAGAATCGACCCCTGCGGCACCCCACAAGTGAGGTCCCTCGCGGTCGACCTCTGCCCCCCTGTCAACACCGTCTGCGACCGGTCAGAGAGATAGGAGGAGAACCACCGATACATGGTGCCTCCCACTCCCAATCCCCCCAACCGGCGCAGCAGGATACCATGGTCGATGGTATCAAAAGCCGCTGAGAGATCTAATAGGACCAGGGCAGAGGAATAACCCCTGTCCCTGGCCCTCCAGAGATCATCCACCAATGCGACCAAAGCTGTCTCCGTGCTGTACCCGGGTCGGAAGCCGGACTGGAACGGGTCTAGATAGACGGCTTCATCCAGGTATTGGGGTAGCTGTCGCGCCACAGCACTCTCTACAACCTTCGCAACAAAGCGAAGGTTGGAGACTGGACGATAATTACCCAAAATAGCTGGGTCAGGAGGCTTCTTGAGGAGGGTCTCACCACCGCCTCTTTCAAGGCGGCAGGAAAACCCTTCCAACAAAGAAGCGTTGATAATCTCCTGGAGCCAGCCTCGTGTCACCTCCTGAGTGGCCAGTACCAACCAGGAAGGACACGGGTCCAGTAAACATGTAGTGGCGTGAAGTCTCCCCAACAACCTGTCCACGTTACCTTTGATGGGAAGGTAACAGCGTTCTGTGTGCCTTTGGTGTTTAGTCATGCGGCCACATGACCATGGAGATGTCTTTGGACAGTGCTGGCTCTTTGGCTGAGCACCACCCCCTAAAGTCGGGAACGACTAGCACATATGTGCAAGGGGAACCTTTACCTTTACCTTTATTGCCTCTCTGCTCAGCAGCTGAGAATCCTCCCTGCTGAAATGCAAGCAGGATTTTTAGACTCTGAGCAAAGAGACAGACGCTCACGTGCAGCCTGCATCGGGCCTCCCCCACCCATTTAAGGTACTCTGCATTCCTTACCTTATTGTACTGCCTTTCTACTCTCCGCTTGGATTTCAGCTTCCTCTGGTCTCTGAGGCTGAAAAAGCTGCCTGCCAAAAGACAGCTCCCATCTGTGCTCCCATGGAAGAAAACTCCTTCAGAATTTGAACTCCACTGCTGAATCCCATCAAAAAAGTTCAGCTCCCCTCCATGCACAGAAGGAAATGTTTTTGGTGGGATGCAAGAACAGAGCTCATTTCTGCACCTTGCCAAAGGAATTCTGTTCCTGTTGGCAAGCAGCAATTTCATTCAGCTCCCAGAGATGAGAAAGAGTTCTCTTGGTAGGTGGCAGCAGTTTTCAAACTTCCTTGCCAGCTTGGCCACTGACTTTCCTGGGAAGTTGGCAGAGACTGCAAATGATGAACATATGATTGTAGGGCACTTGGCAATTTTAAGTGCAAACAGGTTGCAAAGCACACAGATCAAGATCAAATGAATATGTACCAGTGGTGCAACATTTCGTGACTACTAGAAGTGCTTTAGAGGCCGGTAAACCACTCTTTCTGAGGTGGTCACAATTCCAGACTGTCTTTAAATAAATGATAATAAGATGAGGACTGAGTGCCGGTGAAGATAATAAAAACCTGATGTGTGGGTGCATTATCAGAAATTTCTGAACAGTACAACAGATTTTAGTAATTGTGGAACTGGAACTGTGACAACCTCAACCTTATACTATCAAAATGACAAGTAATATAAAACAAGGAGGAAAACCCCATCATCCACGCCATCATCAGTGGCATCATCCACGGCATCAAGCCTGGCAAGTCAGCGCTCCATAGACTCCATGCTGCAGAATGAAAGATTTAATGCCTTCCAGTCAGAGATGAAAAAAATGATTCAATCATTACAGGAATCATTACAAGGAGCCATGGCGAAGAACCATGAGGACATGGCAGATAGGATGCAAAAGATGGAACAAAAAATGGAAGATAAAATAGACAATATTCAGCAATTAATTACTAAAAATGAACAACGGATCCAGAAAGTGGAAGAAAAGGCAGAGCAAACAGGTAAGAAGGAAGAAGAGATAAAGAACAAATTATCAAAAATAGATAATGACCTGGAACGAAAATCCATAATTATGCTGGGAATGGATAAGGCAGAATATTTTCTAAGATTCCATAGTATTGGATAAGAGGAAAAGGGGGAAGACCTTCTGGAGAAAATGGCAGAACTACTGGCAGAGGTGATGGAGCTAGACAAACAGGAAGCTCGCTATGGGATGGAAGAAATATTCAGAGTATATACAAGCTATGCGAGAAGAAATAAGCTTCCTAGAGAGGTACATGTGGGATTTTCAAAGAAGGCAATGAGAGCAGGAATACTCTAAAGAGCAAGAGATGCACCATTGCATCTCCATTTCAAAGCTGAAGAGCTGGAGCTGTCCAAAGACGTCCATGGTCATGTGGCCAGCATGACTAAACACCAAAGACGCATGGAACGCTGTTACCTTCCCACCAAAGGTGGTCCCTATTTTTCTACTTGCATTTTTATGTGCTTTTGAACTGCTAGGTTGGCAGAAGCTGGGACAAATAATGGGAACGCACCCTGTTACATGGCACTAGGGATTCAAACCATTGAACTGCCGACTTTTGACTGACAAGCTCAGCATCTTAGCCACTGAGCCATCGCGTCCCTTAGAAATTACAGAGAGAACCACAAAAAAAGGCATTGAAAAACCAAATAGATATAATAAAACACAAAATGAACTTATTGGAATAAGAAGAACTGGCATATATGATTAAAAGTGTAAAACAAAACTTTTTTGAAAATGCAAATAAACCTGGAAGATGGTTGGCATACAAATTGAAAAAAGAGAGGGAAAAAAAGTTGATAGATCAATTGATGAGAAAGGGACTCTTCATTATCAGAATGAGGAGAAAAAAGTCATTATAAAAGAGTATTATAAGAAACTGTATGATAAAGAGGAAGTTTTGGAATACTTGGAACAATTTGATCTTCCCAAGGTACCAGATACAGTTAAAGGTATGTTGAATGAATGGATAATTATGATGGAATTGATAGACGCAATTAAGAGACAAAAAAATAAATAAAACATCAGGGCCTGATGGGCTACCTGCAGAATTCTATAAACAACTAGAAGGGGTACTAAGTCCACTGATGGTGGAAGTAATGAAGTATTATCAGAAGGAAAAATACCAAATTCATGGAAGGAAACAAATATTACCCTTAAATCAAAAGACGATACTGATTTAACACATATTAAAAAAACTACAGGCCAATATCTCTATTGAATGCTGACTATAAAATATATGCCTTAATAATAGATTAAAAAGGTATTTGAATGAATTTGTACACTCAGACCAGAATGGATTTCTACCAAAAAGACAGATTAAAAACAACACGAGAATGATTTTAAATACATTGGAATATTATGAGATGCACCCTGGAAAACAAATGGTGCTGATGTTCCTAGATGTGCAGAAAGCATTTGACAACATTAATTGGCAATTCATGATAGCACAATTAAAATATATGGACTTTGGGGGGGAGAGATTTATTAACATGATCAAAGCAATATATTGTAAACAAGTAGCTAAGGTGATAGTAAATGGAGACATGACAGAGAATTTTGATATCCAAAAAGACACCAGACAGGGATTCCATTGTCTCCATTGCTATTCATATAGACTTTGGAAGTGTTAACCAGTGAAATTCGACAAGATGAAAAAATAAAAGGAATAGAAATAAAAAAAGAGAAATATAAACTACAGGCATTGGCAGATGACTTGGTCTTCATACTAGAAGGCCCCATAGAAACTGGACTGAAAATAATTAAAAAAATAGAAGAATATGGGGAAGTAGCAGGATTGAAAATAATAGGGATAAAACAAAGATTTTAGTCAAGAACCTCACAGATACACAAAAAAAGAGTGTTAATGGAAAGAATCAACATACGGATAGTTAAAAAAAGTGAAACACTTAGGAATACAATTAACAGCAAAATGTGCAACAATTAAAGAGAATAACTATATGAAATTGATGAGGCAAATTAAGCTAGACTTGGAGAAATGGAAAGATTTACAACTGTCACTATCAGGAATAATCGCTACTATAAAAATGAACATTTTGCCAAGATTACTATACTTATTTCAAACAATATCAATAAAACTCGAGAAAAAATATTTTGAAGAATTCAATAAAATAATATTAAGATATATATGGTTAGGAAAGAAAGCAAGAATAGGTCTGAAAATGTTGCATGAATCAAAGAAAAGAGGGGTTTTTGGATTACCGTGTTTCCCCAAAAATAAGATATGTTTTTCTTATATTTTTTTGAACCCTGAAAATAAGGTTGGCCTTAATGCCATGCGCTCAAAGCCCAATTGGGCTTATTATCAAGGGATGTCTTATTTTGGGGAAAACAGGGTACCAGATTGGGAATGGTACTACCAGGCCTCAGTACTCACATGGGTGAAAGAATGGATTAGTTTGAGACATGCAAGACTATTGACGTTAGAAGGGCATGACCTCCAACTAGGCTGGCACACTTTCTTATGGTATGGGAAGAATAAGATACTTTCGGAGACATTATGTAAGGAATGCATTGTTATTATTCTGGACTAAGATAAAAGAACAACAGTATTTGAAGATACCAATCTGGCTTTCTACTATGGAGGCACTGGTACATCCTAACGTTATTAACATGGAAAAAATTGTAAGATACAAGGATATCTTGAACGACAAAGGGGAATTAAAAGCAAAATAGGAACTCAGTAGCCATGGGATAGATATTGCATGGTGGCCCCACATGCAGATACAATCTTGTTATGAGAAAGATGCTAAAACGTATGGTTTTAACAAAGAGCTAACAGAACTAGATCAAATATTAATTGGAACAGATGATAAGCCGATAAAGAAACTATATTGTTACCTATGAAGTATTAAAATTGAGAGTGAGCAGGTAAAGAGGACAATGATTGTCTGGGCTAAAAATGTTGGATATACAATAGAATTAGACAAATGGCAAAAACTGTGGTATAGAAATATTAAATTGACGATGTCGACTGCATATAAAGAAAATTTGTATAACATGTTTTATAGATGGCATTTTGCACAGGCAACATTAGCAAAAATGTATAAAGAAAGATCTGCTAAACGTTGGAAGTGTAATCAATCATTTGATTCATATTACGATATGTGGTAGACAAGCCCAAAAGCAAGAAAATAGTGGACGAAAATACACACGTGGCTGGAAAAAAATGATAAAACAACATATAGATCTGAAACCAGATATATTTTCGTTGGGCATTCTACCAGAAAATTATGATAAAAGGAGTACATATTTGATCCTGCATATACTAACTGCAACTAGAATTGTATTTGTGCAACAGTGGAAAAATGATGAGATCCCATCTGAGGGGAATGTAATTAAGAAAATATTGGAATGTGCAGAAATGGACAGACTAACACTTACCATTAAGGATAAAGAAGAAACTGAATATTTTCTGATATGGGATATATTTTATCAATGGCTAGATAACAGAAACAGAAGTTAGAAAGGAGGAGATATAAAAAAAGAAAATGGTAAAGTGGAGAGTTGTTAAAGATGATGATGTTAAGTTAAGTATTAATGGTATTATATTATTGCATTATTGTAATATCAATACGATGGTAATAAATATCGAAACAAAGATGTGTAATATGACTATCTAAACATAACTATATGCGGAAAACACACTGTTTGATGAAAATTGAATGTTATATAAATAAAACAAATAAAACATGTAAAAAAAGACACACAGAGACATGTCAAACTCAAGGCCCATGGGCCAGATCCGGCCTGTGATGTGTTTAGATCTGGCCCGCAAGCAGACTAGTGAGAGGAGGTGATTGAGTATTTACTTCCTTGTTTCTTTGGGTATCTTTCAGTGGCCAAACAGAAAACGGACTTTGAAAACAGGTGCTTTCAAGAGGTGGGAGACGGAATTGACATTGAAGATAAGGCCAAGTGCCTTGTCTGCGGAGCTAATGTGGCTGTACTTAAAAGAATATAACATGAGATGGCACTATGAGACAAAGCATCAGGACAAGTACTAAAACTTGGACATACAGCAGAAGCTTTAGAAGGTGGAAGAGTTTAAAAAGACTCTGATGTCACGAAGCATATGTTCAGAAAAGCAAATTCATAAAGTGAAGCTGCTGTGAAAGCTAGTTTTATAGTAGCAGAAGAGATGGCTAAATCAGTCCAGCCATTTACAGACAGGCAGTTTTTGAAGCGCTGTATGATTAAAATGTGCGAACTAGCACACGAACTCGCATTCCAGACCAAAAGCAAGCATTTTTTAATGTAAGCCTAAGCAGAAATATTGTTGCTGATCGTATATGTGAACTTGCCACTGATTTACAAGGACAGTTGACTGAAAAGGGAAAAGATTTCATTATATATTCCTTTGCTGTGGATGGCATGGCCACAGCTGGCAATCTTCATCCGTGGAATGGACTCAAGTTTATGCGTTACAGAGGAACTTTTGGATATGAAATCAATGCATGGCACTACCACAGGAAAAGACATATAACGTGTAATTCACAGAATAGTAAGAATAAGAGTTAGGCAGTTTACAATTGTAACACAGAATCTGAATAATGCATTTTAATAATGAGCACATGCACTGTATTTTTATAATTGCTCCTGCATATATATTTATATGAAAGACATAGCATTCCTCAGAAAGCTACTTTACTGCCGTAAGTAGAAATATTTAGACCGTTCCATTTTGGTATCCCAATACAAACACTGTAATATAAATATTAGGGAACAGTCGTTCCTGTCCTTTTGTCACCAAATGTTTTTAGACTACATCTTAAATCAGAGTTTGACAATCCTGATCTGTGGGCACAATGGCACATATAATTTCTCTGAAAGTATTCCAAATTAAATAAAGATTAATTTATTATGAAATGGTAAAAAAAAAATAGAGAGAACACTGAATATCCCAAAATTCTGATCTTCCACCTGACCAGAGGGCAGTAACTCATAGGTAACCAGTAGTCTTCAGTGCACAGTTGAGAATCATTATTACTTTATTTAAAAAAGAAATGGTATAGTGTATGTTAGGAGAAAACCAGAAGGTCATGGAAATATCTCTGAAAGTAGTAAAAAATTTAGAGTTTTGGATACTGTATAAAAATAGGACAGGTAATAAATAACCGTTTCTTCCAACAAATCAAAAACTACCTTCATGTAAAACACTTCAGAGATGAAATCGTTTGAACACTACTGAGACCACAGTCCATTCTGTACTCATAATATCAATCACATTCAAAAGGATTGCAACAGACTCCTGGAATGCTGAAGTCCACATATTTGCTAGTCAGCATGCAAACTGCTATTCAAGTTCAATCAGCTATAAATGTTGCTTTGTTTTAATTTTCCACTGAACTTCCTGGAACCTATTATCAGACTGCCAGATATGTGTATTTAGCAATGGCAACATGTCCTTTTCTCCATTGCTCCAATGTCACCTCCAATGAAGAGACACATATAACCCAACCAGCAAAAGACACTTGAAAGTTGAATCTACTGGATCATACTGTTTTTTTAACTCTTTAAGAAGAAATACTTTCAGGACTCAGATTTTTTTCTTATTCATATATCTAAAAATATTCCTTTTTATTTATAAAGTTATTTACATTTCAAAATTTCTACTAATAGCTCCCACATTGCTTATAAAGTTTTCCTTTAAAAAAACATTCAGAATAGATCTTCCACAGAATACCAACCTAACTGCATATGTATTCTATCACAACTCAGAAAACAGATTTACCTTAAAGAATCCAGGAATTGCAGTTATTAAAACAGAATAATTAAAATCACAATTATTAAAATCACAATTATTTTCTTTTCTGTTTTGCATATCTTAGCAAGGAAAGTTCTAGTGAACTTTCTATAAAGCTCTAGAAGTTTGGAAAGCCATGTTTCTATACGATACTGTTAGAGACCACCTTTGATGAAAAGAATGAATGAAAAAGTAGCTATGAAATACTGAGAAAAAAATACTTGATTTTATGATTCATGGAAACTCCTCTTCATATGTAAATATTATACTTAAAATTATGTCACCTACATATAGCTGCCCAGAGTCACCTTAAGGGAAGATGGACAGCCTAAAAATCTAATAAATAAATAATAAACTTGCCTTAAAATATTTGCCTTATTTTTTTATTTGCATTTAGAAAACTGGCATACAGTTCACTGCTTGTAATTCCAAAATTTATATTGGACAAAGACTTCTATTAAATCAATTCAAATATTTAAAACATCAAACTTCCATTATTTGCAATCTCTTCACCATGCACCAGGTTATGAATAGATGACTGGAAAAGGAGAGGAGATGTTTCATGATATTAAAGTCACAAACCTGCATGATAAAGAATCCTAAAGACTTAAAGTCCTAACAAAGACACTGCAGACATTCACTTCAAGATTTAAACTAGAAGTCTGTTAGTATACACAATATCATGGAACTTTATTAGTAATAATAATGCTGGTCCCAGAAAAAATATTTTGTTTAGTTGAATAAGGATCATGAATGCTTGCATCATTATGAGTAGAATTATTTAAGATATAACATGAGGAACCTTCCCAACAGATCTTAGCATAAAATCCATAGAAGAATGTTAGTTAACAACAGTTCCATTTCTTTGTTCTTCTATTAGGGAGAAATTAAATATTTCACATATTGCACATCACTAATGGATTAAACTGTAATATTCTTTTTATGGATAGCTTCTTCTTTTTAGTAATGCAATTACCTAGAAATACGTGTGTTTATTTGTTATACATGGCATGATTTTTGTCACAGTGACACTATATTTTATTGTTACACTGCTTTTTTAATAATCACTAGACTTTTTTGTTAAAGACAAGAACACAGTGAGTAAGATTTTTCTTTGCCAGATACCCAGAGAGCTATCACCTATAAGAAGAGAAGGGGCGTTGGTCCTACCGGATACGCACCTTCTCGTTGGGTGGAGACAGCATCCAGGAATGGGTTCACCTCGTCTGTTCAGTTGAAGGACTGAGTCCGTCAAAGCTGTTAAGCTCCACCCTTGTTGCTAGGGCTTCCCTGCTTTTGACGAGTACAAAGTGACAGACTCGATATGTCGGTATTGTAATAGTCGTAATTTAACCTTTCTCCCGTCGCGTGCCAGAAGCAGGGGGGAGCGGGGGGGTCGTGCATGCATGTGACCACAACCAAAATGCAATGCCCCCACACGGGCCCACCTCCCGCACATGTGCATGTGACCCCCCCCACTCCCCCACGCATGTGCGTGTGACCCCTGCTCCACCATGCATGTGTGTGCAATCCCCCCGCGCATGCGTGCTGCACCCCACTCTGCCCATTTTGGCCCTTCTGGGAACAAAATGGGCTATGGCGGGTGCTGCCAGAACCTGGAAGAGTGTCAATGAAGTGCCTCCCCCAGCTCGCCACCAAGAACATGCCAGCGCAACCCCCCACCCCCACCCCCACCACTTCTGCCTCTTACCCTGGCACCAGACAGACATTCCTTTGACAGCACTGCTTTTTTACTGGTGGCTGATGAGGGGTGGCAGTGCTTCTCCTCCAGAATCCCAGCCACAAGCGGCAGGGTAAGAACTGCTGCCACCCCCTCGCCAGCAGCCGAGAAGAAGCAGCGATGCCCCCGCTACTTTCCTGGAGCTGTGCAGCTGTTCTCACCCTGCACTTATAGCTGGGATTCTGGAGGAGAATCGCTGCCACCCCCTCGCCCACCACCAAAAACAAGCAGTATTGCTCCTGCTACTTTCCTGGGGCTCCGCAACGGTTCTCACCTTGCCACTTGTGGCTGGGATTCTGGAGAAGGACGGCCGCCCCACCTCGCCTGCCACTGAGAACAAGCAGCACTGCTGCTGCTGCTCTTCTGGGGCACCCAAGCTGTCCAGGCACTCTGGACCACAGACACACATCGCCATGGGCTGGAGCCACACAAGAAGCCCACTCAGGCAGGAAGGAAGGGAAGCCCTGGCCTGCCCGTCATGGCTGACAGCTCTCTCCCCCAGGAAGCGACTGCTGGGATCCCATCTCCACATCTTTGGACATGCGAGCTGTTCTTCGAGTGTACATGTATGCCAAAAACCAGGAGACCAAGTGGCCAGCATGCATGCGACTCCAGAAACCAGAAGATCATCTTCCCGGCACACGGATGCGCACTGGACAACTGCTCTTTTGGTTTCTGGCGCTCCCGTGTGCATGAAGACCAGCTGGCTGGCACACCGAAACCAGGAAGAGCAATGGGCGATGGCTCCGCGTCCCGGAGAGATGTCTCTGCATGCCACTTCCGGCACACATGCCATAGGTTTGCCAGCACAGATCTAGGTGGAGACAGCATCCAGGAATAGGACATACCAAAGCTAATTGTCCCTTGGATTACAGGCGGGTCCCAGTATGGTCAGGAACCCCTCCATCCGTGTGGAACTGTTGAAGGACCAGATGGTCGAAAGCCACCTTCGGCAAGGCATACATGTCTAACTTATAATGTTTGATAAATGGAGAGGGTGACATCCAGGTTACTCCCTGCAGATCTCTGTCAAAGAGGCCTGTGTGGCCCATGCTGTTGTCGTAGCCGCACTTCGAGTCGAATGTGTCGTCACTCACGGAGGTCTCGGCAAGAACTGCAGCTCGTACGCCTTGGCAATGGTCATACAGAGCCACCGTCCAATGGTAGAAGATATGACCCTGGAATCTAAAGAAGCTGGCCAAAAAGAAATAAACAAAGATTCTGTCCTTCTCAAGTCCGCAGTATGCTTAAGGTAGATACGGAGGGCCCATCTTACATTCAGGGTGTACCAGCGTTTATCTAAGGGGTGGACAGGGTTAGGACAGAAGCTGGGTAAGATCAACTCCTGCGCCCTGTGGAACGCAGTGTTGACCTTGGGTAAGAATGAAGGGTCCAGTCTCAGAACAACACAATCTGTGGGGAAAACACACAGATCAGTCCTCACTGATAGCGCAGCTAGCTCAGAAATCCACCTGGCTGACGTAATCGCCATCAAGAAAGCCACCTTACAGGATAAGAGGCGGAGGCTGGCGGACCATAATGGCTCATATGGGGCCCCAGTGAGGGAGTTCAACACCTTATGCAGGTTCCAAGTAGGGTACCTGTGTATTACTGGGGGGCATAGATTAGCTGCTCCCTTAATAAAATGCCGAATAGTGGGATGTTGAGAAAGCGAGTCCAGAGACCCACAAGCCAGGACAGAGGATAGGGTCACCACTTGTCTCCGTATGGTGCTGGGCGATAGCTCAGGATCTAGTCCATCCTGCAGAAAATCCAGGATCTGGGCTATCAATACAGTAAGTGGTGATACCCCTGACTTGCCACACCAGCTACCTTCTGAATGACTCTTGGAAGAAGCAGAAGAGGAGGAAAAGCATCTTACTGATGTCCTGCTGCATCCAGATATCTGATACCAGGACCTTCTCCTGTAGTTGGAGAAGCCAAATGAGTGTGGCTCTATTAAAGACGATGCAGTGGTAGCCGAGCGGATCGCCCAGGCATTCCCTTGGTGGGCCCGCTGCAGGGACTGCTCTGAACACTTATCCTCCGGACGCAGACCATCCTCCGGCTACCCAGGAATACTAGAGGATGATAATAAAGCCGCCACTGGTGCATCCACTGAAGTTGTCTGAAGCACCTTAGCCATGTCTGGTGCAACATTAAAATATCTCTTGTGGGAGGCAGAGGGAATCAGGGCTGACCCAGGAGCTGTCCGCTGTTTCTTAACTACGTTGACAAAGTGACATGGGGCCAGAACAGTGTCCACCGACCTACCCGGTTCCGGGAAAAGTGAGTCAGCTGAATCCTGGGTCTTGGCTACTCCAGGTCCCTTCGATCATGATCCCAGGTGGGCCAAGTTGGTCACCTTGAAGAACAGGGACTTAAAAACACTAGGTGGGAACAACCCTGTGAACACAGGTTGCTCAGGTGTGAGATCCTCGTCATCCGATAAGTCCAACTCCCGCTGTTCTGCTTCTCCCGAAAGTGATGGCAAACTCTCACAAGAAGACCTAGGGCTCCGACAGGGAGGAAAATTCTCCTGGTCAAAGTCGGTGCAGCTGTTCGGGTATCCAGAGAGCTCAAAATATGCCCTTCTGGGCTGTTGGAAGATCTCGGTAATACTGCTTCTAACAGCCTCCATAATAAATTCCTTTATGTTCTCTGTCAAAGGAAAGTCCTTGCCAACAACTGGGCCACCTCTGCATTAAGTGAAATTATGTCGGCAGAAGTGGATGCCATGGGAGCTTGGATGACCTTTTCCAATTCCATGGTTGAAGAACCGCACAGCTCAGCATTAGAAATAGTCAGAGGGAAACTCTGCAGAGAAAGCTGATCTGGAGCACCCTCTGGTGCCAAATCTCTGCATTGCAGCCTGTCAGTAGCAGTGGTTCTAGAGACCTTATCTGAGGCAGAGGCACTGTGCTTACTAGCTCTATTGCAAAGCTTCTGAAGAGCTTGGTCTCTCCACCTCTCATCCCTTTGGGATGCAACAGAGGGCTTACTATGTTTGGCAGGTCTACTGTGATCTTTAGTAGAAGGTGCCCTGGGTCTGTCAGTTGAAGGGGCTGGAAGAACAGGCTAATCACTGTTGCCAGCAGCTCCAGCCTCAGCCATCTTAGCTGCCATAGCTTTCCCACCATTTTTGGACTTGCAGAGAGCCTTAGGCATGCTGCTGGCTCTCGAGCTCACTCAGTTCAGTCAAGGCTGGCAGCTAACTTTTAAAGGAGATGCACAAAGCGCCAAAATAGTAATTGTCAGGCAAGAGTGGGTTCGAAACCCTGAAAGCAGCTCTTCTCTTGATAGAGCTGTGGCGCAGTTGTCAACATGCAGAACAGCTGCCAGAAGCGTGAAGCTCCTGTTAGCAGCTTGAGCCTTTCAGCGATGTCCAACTGTGATCCAGAGGCTTGGAAGCCTATAACTTACCTTGTTATGGACAGGGGAAGCGCAGTGTCAGCCTCCACTCCAATCCTCACATCTTTTTGTACTCTTTATATTCAGTTGTTAGATAGCATGGGGTTTTATTTGTAATGTAAATAGCTCTTGGATTCAGGTTAAGTAGAGAGGGCCCTTTAAGAGTGTCGATCTGACATAATTAAGGGGGGAGGGGAGATTGATGCTTTGAATTCAACAGGAATGCTAAAGCGCGAACTTGCAACGGACATTGCATTTCTGATATGATTGACAGCAAGAGACCTGCGGAAGAAGATTACCACAGGGCCCCGAGAAGGAGCTGGCATTGGACCAGACCTGATGACCTCTTGGGGAAGAGGAGGGAGTAACAGGGGGGATATAGATTGTTAGCCATATTTTGTCTCAGATCCAACTTTATACTGCTGCAGTCAAGATGTATCTAATAAAAGTACTTTTCTTTATTTGCAAATGAAGTCAAGGTATATTCTTTCCTAGATATAATCAGAGGCAACCTGACACGCAGGGCGAAGCCTCAAGGCAATCCGGCTGTTCAGGAGCGCGAAAGCTTCACCAATTGCAATTTTAAATTGTTGGGCGGCTCATTAGCTGTCAAAATGGCCACCCGATTCGCCCAGGCAGAAAGCGCCAAAATTCTGAGACTCGGCTTCCCCCGCTGATATTCGGGAGTGCAGAGTTCCACAATCTGACCCCCTGCTCCAATTGGGAGCGCTAGACTCCACCACAAGCCTGTCCAGAGCGCCTGCAGTTCAACGGAAGGCACACATTTGCAGCTGACAGCTAGCTGTCAAATACCAAGGCAGGGGTCCTCCCAAAGGCTGGAGCTGAAGCCCTAGCCGCTGGGAAAGAAACATTCTCTCCACGCGCAGAGAGAGCTGTCAAACTCACAATCCATACTATGAATCCACAAACAGTCTTTCTTGCAAGATAACAGCATCCAAGAAACTATCACTAGGAAGACCAACTTTTGACACGTCTGTCCAGACTGAAGGACTGAGTCAAAAGTGGGGAAGCCCTAGCAACAAGGGCGGAGCTTAACAGCTTTGACAGACTCAGTCCTTTAACTGAACAGACGAGGTCAACCCATTCTTGGATGCTTTCTCCACCTAGATGGAGAAAATACCAATCAACACAGATAAGTGATCCCTTCTAAAAGTGAAGTAGCTTTGTACATGTGTAGAATTGTGTATGTTCCAAAAATGATTCTGAAGTTGCTTAGTTCTCATACAAGTGCAACCTCTCTGTTATTCATTAGTGTAGCAAGCCATTTGTTTGACTTCTATGTTAAAAGCTGCATTACCTTTTTTTTTTACTTATATGAAATGTTGATGGGGTTTTTTAATGAATAGTGCAGAGGGGTTGTGGGCCCCTTCAAGAAGGCAGCACTGACAGCAGCAATGGTGGCAGTGAGACCCGGGCTGCACAAACTGCAACTGACCCAATACTAGAGATGTGACCAAACTTGGGGTAGCAAATAGCCCCAGAGATATTAGGTGACTGGGCTGTGGCTACGACCCCTGCAGAATGCCCTCAACCAGCTTGTGAGGAGCTAGTTCACCCCTTGTAGTGCAACATGGATAGAACAAAAACCTGAACTAAATGAACTAGCAATTTCAAACAGCCAAACTTCTCTGATTTCACTTTAGACTTCCTGGCTCCCAAATACATGGATATGAACTTCAATGGCATAATAATAATTAATAATAATAATAATAATAATAATAATAATAATAATAATAATAATAATAATAATAATAATAATAATAATATAAGCTCAAACTGCCCAAGGAGCTGCTGATTCAGTTCTACAGAGGAATTACTGAGTCTGTCATTTGCACCTCTATAACTGTCTGGTTCGGTTCTGCAACCCAACAAGAAAAACACAGACTTCAGAGGATAATTAGAACTGCAGAAAAAATAATTGCTACCAACCTGCCTTCCATTGAGGACCTGTATACTGCACGAATCAAGAAGAGGGCCGTGAAAATATTTGCAGATCCCTCGCATCCTGGACATAAACTGTTTCAACTCCTACCCTCAAAACGACGCTATAGAGCACTGCACACCAGAACAACTAGACACAAGAACAGTTTTTTCCCGGAGGCCATCACTCTGCTAAACAAATAATTCCATCAACACTGTCAGACTATTTACTGAATCTGCACTACTATTAATCGTCTCATAATTCCCATCACCAATCTCTTTCCACTTATGACTGTATGACTGTAACTTGTTGCTGGCAATCCTTATGATTTATATTGATATATTGACCATCAATTGTGTTGTAAATGTTGTACCTTGATGAACGTATCTTTTCTTTTATGTACACTGAGAGCATATGCACCAAGACAAATTCCTTGTGTGTCCAATCACACTTGGCCAATAAAAAATTCTATTCTATTCTATTCTATTCTATTCTATTCTATTCTATTCTATTCTATTCTATTCTATTCTATTCTATTGCCCTTCTCAGGTCCAAATGATAAGGAAGCTTGGAAACAATTTGTATATGCCAACTTAACGTCAAAGTAGATCAGAGTAAATATACTTCCAAATTTCTTTTAGAAAATCACACTGACATGGCCATTTTCCGAAAAATAGATATTGAAAATGAAAAGCAGCAACAAGGTAGAGATGAAATCCAAGGATACAACTCATGGATGTTGCCTACCACCACAGCAATGGCATGGTAAATACATCAGGAATAACATTGGGAATGCCTCACTGACAGTGACATCCACGACTAATGATATCTATAGAGTAGTTTCCAAAATAAACAAGCATGTAAGTCACCCGTGATATCATGGCCACACCATGTGCTGGACATTGAATTCCCACACAGTCAACACCACCCTACCCTGGTGGAAAGTGGAATACAGATTCCCAACTCCACCCCAAGGCCTAGATGGAACTTTCAGAAAGCCAACTGGCCCAAATATGCTGAAGATCTTTGACAAAATCATACACTGGATACCACCAAAAAGTCAGAACTATCACAGGTTCATGAAGGCAATCATCGCTACAGACACATCCCTAGAGGGTATTAGAAAGATTATATCCCTGGATGGAGTGACAATACCAAACAATTATTTCAATAATTCCAATGGAATGGAGACCCAGAAATCACTAACAGCCTAGACAAGGCTCGCCACCAAAAATGGCATAAACACTTTTCAAGCAAGCTCTCTCTACTACCCAGAAAAAAGGAACATTTCATCTGATACACCTGTTTCTCTTTTGGTGGCCAAAACAGATTTTAGGAGTAGAATGCAAAAACACACTACCAGAACATCAATTGCTTTTTCTAAGTCGTTCTATTTTAAGAAGCTCAAAGTCATACAACTTCTGCCCTTACTAATACTGGCCAACTTTAGGAAAGAGAGTAGGAAGAGGGAAATCTAAAGAAGCATCCACAGTGTTAATACAGGTAGTCCTCGATTTACAAGTGTTTAGTTCACACTTACTATCATTGCAGCATCCCTGTGATCACGTGATCAAAATACAGACAACTTGGCAACTGGCATGTATTTCTAATGGCTGCAATGTCCCAGGGTCAGGGGTTCACATTTTGCGACCTTCTGACAAGCAAAGAAAATGAGGAAAGCCTGAGTCACTTGACAACCACAGCGGTTCACTTAACAACTGTGATGATTTAACTGTCTTGTTTACCAACACAGATTTTGAGCTCAATTGTGGTTGTAAGTCAAGGAATACTAATAGTAAAATTATGTATATATGCAACCAGGAGCACCAGTCAATTTGATCTTTTTAAAAATGCATAAAAACATTAATAGTGATGCTTATGTATCATAATTATTTCTGAAGCCTTTTGGAAAACTGGTTTTACTGACATACACTTATAAGTGACACTTAAGTGTTATTTTAATTATCATTGTTATTGTGCATGTTTAATGTAATTTAAGCAAAAACAAATTTTTCTACATACTTGGGTTACAGCAGTAGTTGCACTTTAAGATTTATAATTTTTGTAACTTGATTTAAGCCATTGTTCTAAGTTTTCTTTGTCTTGGTTTTTAAGTTATAATAATTGGATTCAGTTTCACAATCAAACAAGTGGGAGGGATTTAATCATCATCTACTTCTAGTTTATCCTCTTTCTCAATGCAGGATCTACCCTAACTAAAGAATCTTTGACAGACAACCATATAGCTGTCTTTCAAGACTTTTAATAAAGTTGCATTCAAGTGGCTAACAATGTATAGTCAGGTGTTTTCTTGATATCTAGTCTAAACTTGCTTCCCTGCAATTTTAACCCACTGTTTCTGCTCCTGTCTTCTAGGACAACAGAAAATAGGTTTACTCTTTTCTGCATGACAAATCTTCAATTACCTGAAAACAGCTATTTTGTTTCACTTCAAGTATCTTTTCTGTAGGAATATGCCCATAGGCTTTGTGCCAATCCCTCATCATCCATTCCAATTTGTCACTACACTTCATAAACTGTGATGCCCAGAACTAGACCCAGTTTCTAAATGAGATCTGACCATGAGTTAACTGAGTGGAAAAATTACTTCTCAAGATCCCTGGACTACACTAGTAAAGTATCTCAAGACTTTTGACTAGCACAGGGCTAGGACAGCTTATTCCAAGCTGTAGTTCTCTCATTTCCCCTACCGTAATAACATAATGATAACTAGTCACAACTCAATTTCCTTTCTGAAAAGAGGAAGAGGCAAAATAGGAGTTAACTTTTGTCTTTTCAACGGACCAGTGAATAGTCCACAATGGACGGTTGCAATTGCAATTCTTCAATACTTTATATCAGTACTGAATACTTCTTGAATACTCTTTTTTTAAGGATTTAAAACCACTGGAACTGACATACTTCCTGATCAGCTATGAAGCATCACCTATATCCTTCATATATCACAAAGGCATTTACCCTGAGGTAAATTGATGCTTTGCCCTTAGTGGTGGCAACAGGTAGACAGAGAATGAGAAATCCTGAGAATGAATGTTGTTCTGTCAGGATTGTTTCTACACATGTTCAAATACTGAAGATGAATTAATGGCACATGCTTTATTAGGCTGCCCCTTATATCACATCAAAGGGGACGCAGTGGCTCAGGGGTTAGGACGTTGAGCTTGTCGATCGAAAGGTCGGCAGGTCGGCGGTTCAAATCCCTAGTGCTGCCGTGTAACGGGGTGAGCTCCCCTGACTTGTCCCAGCTTCTGGTAACCTAGCAGTTTCGAAAGTATGTAAAAAATGCAAGTAGAAAAATAGGGACCACCTTTTGTGGGAAGGGAACAGGGCTTCGTGCGCCTTTGGCGTTGAGTCATGCCAGCCACATAACCATGGAGATGTCTCCGGACAGCACTGGCTCTTCGGCTTTGAAACGGAGATGAGCACCGCTCCCTAGAGTCGGCAACGACTAGCACGTATGTGCGAGGGGAACCTTTACCTTTATATCACATCAGGTGGTCTTGAATTAATCAAGTCATGTTGTGGTCATAAAGCAAGTCATCACATGACCAGACCCAATTTTACAACAATTTTTACCATGGTTGTTAAGCAAATTATGTAGTCATTAAGCAAATCAATGATTTTTAAGCAAATCATACAGTTATTAAGAAATCCATCATCCTAAATTGTCTTTGCTTGTTAGAAGCTGGCTAGGAAGTTCACAAATTGTAAATGCAAGCTACTTGCCAAGTGTTCAAATGGCTATCATGTGACAGTCATAACTTTGAGGACCGAGTCATGTCACTTTTTTTCCAAGGAGACTGTAATTTTAAACTATTGTTAAACAATTGTAATCAAGGACTACCTATCTATTTCTCTTCAATAGCTTTGGATTTTTTAGCTATCAGTTTATAAATTCCTTATCCAGTCAAAAGTTTTGAATTGAATTATTTATTTATTTTATTATTTATTTATTTATTTACATTTATATCCCGCCCTTCTCCGAATTGACAAATTGAGGTCATTCTTTTTCAGTGAAAATAACATTAGTGAAAACAAAAAACCCTTTCAAATAAATTCTTTATCCAATCAACTGTTTCAAAGGAGGTCATTTTTTTCAATGACAATAACATTAATGAATGCAAAAATAATTTTTACTCTTTCGATGTAAGCATACTTTTGTCTTACCAACCAACATTTTTTGCATTTGAAAGATTAGAAATTTAAAACTGCATGAAAACATTAATGCAAAAATCCATAATTCTGGGAACAAACCATTTGGAACAGGTTAATGAAGTTCAGTATTCTTATCCATTATTTTTAGGGTTATGCAGAATTTGTAAATGCAATGCAGGGATTAGTCTGAAGACTTCCAAAACATTCTCTTTACTTCTAGGCCATGCCATTCTGAAAGGCTGAACCATATCGTTTTCAACAGTTTCCAGTAGTAAGCCATCCAAATCAGCTTAGATATTCCGGAGTAATTTGGACTCAAATCAGTCCTTTTTTCTCCCAAACACTATAGTCCAAACAACGTACTTCCGGAAACTAGCAAACTGCCCTTTTCTCTCAGAATGAACTGGTAGAATAGGGGTGTCAAACTCAATTTCATTGAGGGTTGTGTCTGACCTCGGAGGGCTGGGGTGTGTGGCTGGGGTGGGCGTGGCCGGAAGCGTGACAGCACTCAGCCTCCTGCAGCACTCTTCCAGCCAAAACTGGGTGCAGGGGTTAATTACAAACTGTAGGCTTTGCTTTGTGACATCCAGATCCAGCGAGCAAGGGGTGTGAACTGCAAAGAAAATACACTTTTGTTTGAATGTGCAGTTTTGTATATGTTTTGTATGAAGAAACATCCCCAAAGTCAGATGTAGACTGATGTTTTAGCTACACACCTTCCCAGCAAATAGCAAATTTTGTAGCTCCAGGTAAAGAGGATTCATGTTAGGATGAATAACCACAGTTTGCATGCTGGAGGTTCCTAAAGGAATGCTGGGAAACTCTGTACTTTAAAGAACATTTGAGGGAGGGGTGTAGAATAGCCCTTCTCTGCTTGAGGCTGTAAAGACCCGGCACCAATCAAAGCACTTTTTGTGAAGCAACTGATCAACACTGACAGGGTAAGCCACTAGTATATGGAAATAAGAGCAAACTCCACTCCCTTCTAGTACTGATGATGTTCCCTAGTTTGGTAATGAAACATCTACAAGAAAACCATCAAGCTCAGAGAGCACCAAGGCCCCACAGTTCAACCCTGAGTTATAAATATTCTCTTCTATCAATAAACACTTTTTGACTAGGGGGACTCAGAGCCTGCCTTACATGAGATGACTCCCAGTGGAATTCATTCTAAATTTTGGTATGATTTCTTTAAATAAGAAATGTAGAATTATAATAGCTGAGTCTTTGATCCTTCATACTTCAAAAAATACAAAGCTAAATGATAAAAAAATAAAAACCAGATTTGAAAAAAGAAATGGCTCAGGAAAGAAAAAGAGTGAAAGTGTAAGAAAGAAAGAGGAAAAGAAGGAAAACCGAAAAAGAATGACTTCCAACTATCTTTGGTAAAAATATAAGTTAAAAAAATGTATCAAACTCTTAAGATTAACTTTTTACATTATTTCCATAATCCAATATCTAATCATCAAAGCCCCCGATCAAATTTAATTTCAGTTTCTCAGAAAAAGTCCAGTAATGGTTCATATCGCTTTAGTCACTATTTGTTAACGAAACCACAACTGATTTATCTAATTGCACCAAACTCTAAATAAAATAGGAATGGAAAATCCTAAACTCTAGCCTAGACCCATGCTTCTCAACTTTGACAATTTTAGGGTGCATGGACTTCAATTCCCAGAATTCCCCAGGCAGCATGAAGTTTGCCCATCTTAAATTTGCCAAAACTGAGAAACGCTGATCTACAAATAGAGATTTTTCGATTCTTCTTTTACTGGTTCCTACTTACTTATGAGCAACCATAATGCAACATCCTCACTTTCACCCCATCCCAGAACAACCACAATTCCCCGACTAACCTGCTTTCCAGCTCCGTTCTCCAGTGTGCAGGGCAACAAAAGAAGACCAACAAAAGAACTAGTGACTACTAGTTTTAAAAAAACTGCAATCAGACCTTCCAACTTCTCAGGGAAAAAATGATCTCACAAAGTTAGAAGGTCTGATTGAACTCTTTTTTTGTTTTAACTGGTAGTCACATGGACTTCTTTTGTTGCCCTGCACACAGGAGAACGGAGCTGGAAAGCAGGTTAGGGAGGGAAACTGTGGGTGCTGCAGGATTTTGCAGGAGGCTGTCCAGGCTGGAAATTGGGTGCGGGGGGGGTGCGGCTTCCCCCCATGCCCCATTTTCGCTAGCAGAAGCACTGCGGGCCACTCCTTTGCTATTTCCAGGCCAGCCCCACAGGCCAGATCTAAACACACCATGTGCTGGATCCAGCCTGCTGGCCTTGAGTTTGACACCCCTGCTGTAGAAGAACAAGTGTCAGCCTCTATGATGCTTGCTTGCTATTGGCTGCCATAGTAATGGGGAGGGGAAGGTTGGCGTTTGGGTAGGAGGATGTGAGCTGGATTGCCCTGTGTGAACAAGCCCTGAGTCTTCGGAGAACGGCGATATAAAAATACAAATAATAAAAAAATAAAAAAATAAAAAAATAAATAAATAAATAAATAAATAAATAAATAAATAAATAAATAAGTAGGGAGGATTGCTCCTATGTTCTACTGCGCAGCTGTATGGACTTGTTTATGCCCAGTCAAGGTCAACCGCCCGAGAATACCAGATGGACGAAAACACCTGAAGATGCTGCCCACGTGACACCAATTTGAATGGGGATTGGACATTTACCCTGGGTCTTGGGAGGGAGGGATTTGGGGATACTTTCAATATGTAACTTTCGTGCCTTTTGCTTCAGATCTTGGTTTTCTTTCATTGCTATCAGTTCATACTCGTTAAAAGTACTTTTCTCCACAAACATGGGGTTGGGGTTTTTTCTTTCTTGAGTTTTGAACGGAGGCACGCCTGACAACAGGTCTGGCATGATCTGGAGGGAAATGGAATGTTCTGAATTTATCTGAAGCGGTTTGGCAAATTTTGCATATTCCTCAAAATAACAGATAAAATACTGAATTTCACTAATTCTACTGATACTAACAAACTATCAATATTTCATATCATGAAATAAGCCAAATCCTGAAATAAACCAAACAATCATGAAATAAGCTAAATCCTATTGATGGGTAGGGTCAACAGATTGCTGTATTTAATAATTTAATTTAATTAAATATTTAATAGGTGTCACAAGAGATTTTGACTGCATTAAAAACCTGATTCACAAAATGCAATTTAAGCAAAGCAAATTATAAAACCGTATCAACATTTTCCTTATGTTTATGGACTTGAATGGATAAACGTGAACGTATTCTACAATCACTGTATTGCAAGTATGAATGTAAACAGACAAATGCATTCTACAAAAAAAATAAAAAAAAATAATAAATATACAAATAAAGTTTGTGTACCAAGTAAATCAAATATTTTTAACCTATTATTTGAGAACTCTTGCTGTAAGGATCTGAAAAGTTACAACTTGCCTCTCTATAATATAAAACTGAAAAAAAATCCCTGGATGATGCCAGTGGTCTGATCATTAAGAAAACAAGAGAAAAATTTAAGAACTGAAACATGCTCTGTCTTAATTGATATTCACTCTTTATAGAATGTTTTTTGCTGATGAATGAGTTGTCAGAATTAAATACACATACCCTATTTAATGTCTTCTTACTTGAAGATTATATTTAACATCTGGAAAATTTATATTTGAATACACAGCTATTTCAGCATTCTGGAATATAGTTCTCTGATTCTGGAGATACCAAACTCAATAAACATAGCTGTTATTCTCTGATCTCTTCCTTCATTATCATGACTTCAAATCACTACCTATAAAAATTATACCTCTTCTCCATACTTACAAAATTCTTTGCAATTTAATATCTTCTTATGGTGGGGGGGAAACTAGTATTTTTTTCTTTCAGTATTGTCTTGACCTTTTTTACACCATCTTTATAGACTGAAACATTTTCTTCCTCCTCCTGGTAAAATAGTCCAGTTGCCTTTTGAAGTAGTTTTCAAAACATTTGCACTATCAATTAAATATTATCTATACAATGTAGAAATAATTCTAAAGAAATAATTTTAGATAGTTTAGTTATCTAAATAATGTATACAGACCTTGGTCCACAACTCTGGACAACTAACAATAATTAAAATTACAACAATGAATCCCCAAAATGCAACACCAGCATTATTATTAATACAGCTAAGATCTTCATTTAAAAAAAATACATCCTACAAACATACAGCCAAACTTACCTAACATCCCTTCCTATTCCCTAAGGGAGTAGCCATTTTTTAAAAAAATCAATTTTTAACAGCCAATAATAGACTATAACACTATGAAAAAATATGCATTAAATTGCTTCTTTCGTTAAATATTAAAGTTATAGAAGTATTAGCTGGAAAGAAAAAGGTTTTGAAATGCTGTTTTCTCCTTTAATTAGAATCTCCTACAATCTTGTAAAAGAACACAACACGTGCACATGATACATAGCTCCGATTTAAAAAGTTGTCGGGTTGTCTATACTCCGAGTATGGTCTGACCTTGCAAATAGTTCTTCTCCCCTTCCATCTACCTTTTTTTCCCCTGGGACCAAGTAATAGGAAAATATCTGATACAATATCTATTTAGCTGTCTGACATTTTTGCAAAGACTATAGTTGCCACGTGAGACAACAACCTAGAAATTGCTCCTGAATGGAATAGGAATTACCCTAGCTGCAGTTTGCAGCCACCTGAATAACAAAATAACAGAATTGGAACAGACCTAGATCGTCTTCTAGTCCAGAGCTCCCCAATCTTTCCAGCTTTACGGACAAGCATGAGAGGAAAGATGGGATGGTTCTGTGCGAGCAGTGGGTAAATGCACACATACACTTAAACTTAATGTCAACCGCTTTAATCTAGATTGCAGAAAATATGACTTCTGTAACAGAATCATCAGTGCTTGGAATACTTTACCTGACTCTGTGGTCTCTTCTCATAATCCTAAAAGCTTTAACCAAAAACTTTCTACTATTGACCTCACCCCATTCCTAAGAGGACCATAAGCACACAAACGTGCATAAGCGCACAAACGTGCCTACCGTTCCTGTCCTATTGTTTTTTTCTTATATATATATGCTTATACTTTCTTATATTTCCTCATATATATGTTTATATACTATATAATCATTTTGTATGATACCTACATATATTGTTGTGACAAAATAAATAAATAAATACACATAGCTCCATTTCTGTGAGTGGCAACACATGCATCCACCACTCACCCAAATGGAATGCAGGCGCACATGTTCACCTGCAGCTCATGCAAAGGGGGATGCGTGTATTCGTACGTGCTCCCCTGCTGCTTCAGGCGGTCCTGTTTTGGCCGTGGTCCGGGACCCTGTCTAGACCAGCTTCCGGCTCAAGCAGGAAATCTATACCATTTCAGTCAAATGGTTGTCCAATCTTTTTTAAAAAACCTCCAATCTTGGAGCGCCCACAATTTCTGGAGGCAAGTCGTTCCATTGATAGTTAAAGTGGTTTGTTTTAAGTAAGTGTAATTTTCAGCAGTAAGATTCTTTTACCGTCCTGTCTTTTTGCAATTAAAATCTTATGAAAGGAAACTAGCTGTTGAAAAGCTTTTTTAAAAAAGCATTGTAAAATAATTTTTAATCCATTCCTTTGATATTGCATTTAAAAAGTTTTTTAAAATCTTATTTTTTTCATATATATTTTAAGTACTTTTGTTGCAAACATGCTTTTATTTATATGTATCGGCAACAAGGAGAACATTTGTGAACTTATTCGCAAGTATTAGGTAAGTAGCTCTTGAGAGATATTCAAAACTTTTGAAAGTAAAATCTTGGGACAAAAATAATATAAAAAGGCACTGTGAATTATATATATAATTTTTATATATATAATTATATAAACCAATTTTAAAATATTTTTTTAAAAAAAGAAGAAGAAGAAGAGGCAGATGCAAGAAACAAAATGTATACCAATACCATTTTTTTAAAAAAAAATCTACTTATCCATATAAGGAAACTAAAGTCACGATGGAAACTTCCAAAAGTCAAGTAATAAATCAATGGGTTAACTGAAAAACTTACTACAGGCCCTAGTGCTAAAGGTAAACACCTTTCTGTCTCAACTGGGGCATCCCATGCCTAATTCCTAAACAGTTAAATAAGCAATGTCACTAAGGAGAAAAAGGTATTCTTCTGCAACATATCTAACATTTACATTGCTCATTAAACAGATTTTGTTTAAATAATGAACAAACTGCATTAGCTTCCAATGAGAATTGTAGAATTATAAGTAAACTAATAAAGCTCAGAGGAGATGGAAGAAATGGGAGGGAGAAGAGAGTATATTGACTAACATAAAGGGCGCAGCTTGAGAAAGGATATTCCTGCCACACCTGATCAAACATAATCCACAAAGGGGAGAGTGAAAAAAAGAATTAGAGAAGCGAGACAAGGCTGTTGGAAATTTGCATCCAGAACAGATTAAAACAAATTCAGTAGGGACTGGGGAAATACAGAATATATATTACTATAAATGCAAAAGCTGACTCAAATGTCAAGATTACTGCTTGAATAAATCTGAATATGAAAGTCATTGGTTCCATAACTTAATGAAGAAATGTTCAAGAAGAATCTAGGCAAGAGCTGAAAAATGCCCTAAAAGATGATGAAGTAGAGGTGTTCAAGAATACTAGTGAAACTCTTCCATACAACTCAGCAAAACAAAATTAATGTTGTACAATTTTAAAGGGATGTTCAATCACAATTAATTGATAATATTAAAGGTCACAGAAGAATCAGTGAGGCTGATCAATAATGAGGTACAAAAATGTAATTATTGATTCCACAGTTAAACAGGAATTTGGAATCTGTTCCTTTAAGCATGCTGATGTTGCACTACCTCTCCTATTATCCTAGTGAAATGTTCAACTAACTATTATACTGTTCTGTACATAAAAACATGAAAGTTTCCTGTGTTATCTTTGCATAAAGCAAAATTTATATGAAAGATCTTAACACTTAAAACTTATATGAAAGATCTAAACAGTTTTTTCATCTTTCAGTTAATTGGTAGCTTATGTGCACACAAAATCAGGACATTCACTCTTTATTTTGTGATCTAATCTATGCATACATCTAAAATATTTTGAAGGGTCATTAAAATGATGGTTCAGGTGATTAGAAGAGCATCAAGCCAACTTTATCCTAGAAAATCTTGAAATTATTTTTTTCTTTTTGTATCAGAATATAGAATTGTTGGAAGTTGGAAGAGACCTTGGAAGTCTTCTAATCCAACCCCCTGCCCAAGCAGGAGACCCTATACCATTCCAGACAAATGGTTGTCCAATCTCTTCTTAAAAGCCTCCAGTGTTGGATGAAATTATTACAGAGAGTCCTCACGTTACGAACATTCACTTAGCGAATGTTCAAAGTTATGACATCCCCGCCAAAAGTACTTATGACCAGGTTCCAAACTTATATATGTTGCAGCATCACAGCAGTCACTCGCACTTACGAACGTCTGCAGAGACACTGCATGATGCTACTTTGGTGCCACGCCTGAGAGTCCCGAACTGCCCACACTCACCTCTTGCACAGCCTTGAGTGACTTGAGCGCTGGACCCCTCGTCCAGCCTGGCGGAAAAGCACCGGGCTGGTCTCTCTCACAACAAGACCTAGCCTCTCTCACAAATAGGCACGGCCCTGGACCGCCACTTGCTGGAATGCCAAACCCACCTGGAGCTGCAGAGCTTGGCGCACCACCATTGTTGTGTCTCGCTCGCTTGTGTCCCTCTTATCTCCTGCCGAACGCTGAGGAATGTCCTGGCATGCCTCCAGGCCCCAGCCCTGGCACCATGCCCTGACAGGCCAAGCAAGAAGAAGGGCCTGACGTGCCTCCAGCCCCCAGCCCTGGCTCCATGCCCAGGCAAACGGAGCAACTAGACCCCTCCCCCTCCCCCACAGCATGTGAGCCTGAAGAATGTGAGGCCAGTCATGAGCTAGGATTGCCAACAGCTGAAGGCTGGAGCGACTCTCGCTTCAGGAGAATTGATAGGCGACGTCAGCAAAAGGAAGGGAGGGGCAGGCCTGGATAAGTGCTGAGTCATGGAGCCACACCCCATGGCCTATATAAAGGATCTGCTTTCTGGCATTCTCTGAGTCAGGCAAAGTCTACCTTGGATTGCTGAAGTCACTTCCTGGTCTCCTGCCTGCCTTGAGAACTTTGCTAGGACTTTGGCAGAGCTCCAGAGGCACGCCTGATACGGACTTCCCCGACCCGGCCGTCAGCGGAGGAGAGGGACACGACAACCACCCTGCTCCCCTCACTTGGCAAAAGTACTCTTTTTCCAAATTGCAAGAGGGGCTCCTAAACAAACCTGCTTTCTAGCTCCATCTCATTTCTCTGCTGCCGTGGAGCTGGAGAGCTTAGCATGCCACTGCCCAGCTCCCCTCACTTGGAGAGGAGATTTTGCAGAGGTGTGGAGAGCAATGCCTTTGCAGCTTTGCATAGCACACTTTAAAAGACAAGCTCAGAGACAGCCTAGGAAAGATTTCATGAATGAAAATCCTAAAGGGAAAAAACAACTCAAGAAGCATGGGAAACTCTGAAAAATGTGATCATAATAGTCCAGTCCAGCATAATACACCATGTGCACAATTATTTGTCAGCCTGTATTTTGGAGGATTAATGTTATTATTGAACAACTACAATGCTGTCGGTCAATCCAAAATGGTAATAAACCTCAAACCTGAATATTTAAGAAAGTAAAAATGAGGTTTTGGCTTTCTTAGGAGAATATTTATGTGTGCACAATTATTGGGCAACTATTAGTGTACAGAATTCTTATGCAACTAAATGAAAAATGAAAATTTTCCCATCTCACTCATTTATTTTTATCTGTTAGTGAGAATAATAAACAAACAACTCAAAATTTACAAATAAACATTTCTGACAGTTCAAAAAAGAAGTCAGTAACCAATGTAGCCATCTTTCTTTTCAGCAACAGTCATAAGATTTCCATTCATGGAGTCGGTCAGTTTCTTGATCTGTTGACAATCAACTTTTTGTGCAGCAACTGCAGCATCCCAGACGCTGTTCAGGGAGGTGAACTGTTTTCCTTCACCATAAATCTGTTTAAGGCGGGGCCCACAAGTTCCCAATACGGTTTAGGTCAGATGAGGAAGGGAGCCATGCAGAGGTGGGATTCACTTATCTTCCCTACCTGTTCGCAAAAGTGAGTGCACGCGCCCACCTTCCATACATGCTCCGCCTTCCATGCATGCTCTTTGCTCACGCACGTGCCTTCCGCGCATGCACACGGCATCCAAAATGTGGCAAAATAGGACAGCATAACATCCGGGGTTGTGGGTGGGGCCTACCACAGTCGCTACCGGTTCTCCTGAACCGGACAGAACTGGCTGAATCCCACCACTGAGGCCATGTCATGATTTTTTCATCTTTAAGGCCTTTACTGGCTAGCCACACAGTGGAGTACTTTGATGCATTCCTGCATAAAAATTATGGTCTTCTTGAAAGATCCAGACCTTTTCCTGTACCACTGCTTGAAGAAAGTGTCTTCTAAAAACTGGCAGTAGGTTTGGGAGTTGATTTTGAGTCCATCTTCAACCCAAAGAGGTCCAATAATAATCTTTAATAATACCAGCCCATAGCAGGACCCCACCTCCACCTTGCTGGCGTCTGAGTCAAAGTGGAGCTCTGTGTCCATTGCTGATGCAGCCACAGGCCCATCCATCTGGTCCGTCAAGAGTCACTCTCATCTCATCAGTCCATAAAACCTTTAAAAAAATCTGTCTTCAGATATTTCTTGGCCCAGACTTGCTGTTTCAACATGTGTCCTGCTCAGTGATGGTCGGGTTTCAGCCTTCCTTACTTTGGCCATGTCTCTGAGCGCTGAACACTTTGTACCCCTGGGCATTCCAGATAGGTTGCAGTTCTGGAATATGACAGCACTGGAGAATAATGGATTCCTGGTAGCTTCACGTTTGATTCTTCTCAAATCTTTGGCAGTCAATGTGCATCTTTTTCTCTCAACACGTTTCTTGCGACCCTGTTGACTATTTGCAACAAAATGTTTGATGGTTCTGTGATCGTGCCCCAATATTTTAGCAATTTCAAGAGTGCTGCATCCCTTTGAAAGACTTTTTACAATTTTTGACTTTTCAGTTAAATCTCTTTTTTGGCCCATTTTGCCTGAGGAAAAGAAGCTGCCTAATAATTATGCACACCTTGATACAGGGTGTTGATCTCCTTAGGCCACACCTCCCTCATTACACAAATACACATCACCTGATCTGCTTATATACACTAGGCATTTAAGTTTATACAGCTTGGAGGTGGAAAATATGCATACAAAGGATGATATGGTCAAAATACTCAGTTGCCTAATAATTGTGCACATAGTTCACCACTGAAAAAGAAAACCAAGAAATTCAAGAAGAAACCAGCATGGCTGCACAAAGATTTCGCCAACAAACTGAAAGACAAAAAGGACAAATACATTCTTTGATAAAGTCACTAAATTAGTAGACCAGTGAAATGTTGTGGACCTAGTATACTTAGATTTCAATAAGGCATTTGACAAAGTAGACCACAATCTACTTTGGGTCAGGAAGGCAGGATCAGGAAGAGGGACCGAAGTCAGACTGCCATGAACGGATGTAAAAGGAAGAAGTGTGCTGGGAGAGATGAGCTGAGAGCCACACAGAGGCCTGCCAGGCTGCCATGGCGCAAGAATATCTTCCATTGCGTGACCTCTTGCTGCTTAAAAAATGGAGCCGCTCAAGACGCTCTTCTTTTGATGGAGAATGGAAAAGCTGCATTGCAAATGGAAGAAGTGGGCAGGGAAACCAAAGAAGTTCGTAGGACTAAAAAAAAAAAATTCAGTCAGATTTTCCAATTCACAAGAGAGAGAGAGATTTTACATCGGAAGATCTGATTGAACTTTTTTTTTTTTTTAGTACCACAAACATTTTGGTTTCCCTTCACATTTCTTCCATTTGCAGTTTTTTCATTTCTCCAGCAAAAGAAGAGAAACTTGAGCTGCTGGGAGAAATGCAACAGAGCTGGAAAGCCAGTTTGTTTAGGGGCTAGCTTCTGCAGACTTTCAGAAAGCCAAGGTTTATCTTGTGGGAAAGCTGGTTAATCTGTCCTAAAGTGGGGACAAAGCTGCTCGGGCTAATATAATTTGTCATGGGCTCTAACACTGTTTCCCAGAGAAAAGCTCCGGACTCTGATTAAATGCCTGCTGTGAGCATTTTGATTCAATGCCATGGGATTAATCGATTAATTGTTCCTTTGAGCCAGCAAGGCTTTTGGGCATAACAATGGTCTTTTCAAGAGCTGGACCCTTCCCTTTGTTCTCCAGAGCGATGGCTCTGTTTTTTAAGCAGCACAGCCAAGAGCAGCAGTCAGGCAATGGAAGGTATTCCCCGTTCCAATCTTGCTTGGAGGAGAACCAGGATTACCTGGCAGTTGGTTAACTAACAGCAGAGGTGGGCTTCAGCCTGTTCACACCTGTTCAGGAGAACCGGTTAAGATTTTGCGCAGTTCGGAGAACTGGGAAATCGCACCACTGGCTGACCCCACCCACCTCGCCTTCCCTGTCCACCCCGACCCTCCCAGTCACTCCTTATCTTGCCTCGCCTGCCTTGGCGGATGCCTAGTCACACCAGAGGTATAGCTGTTGCTGCTGCTCTCTGGTTCCCTCGCTTGCCTTGACCATGCAGCCCAGCTGATCTGCCTGTTGAGTCTTCCTTTGCTTCTCACCCAGCTGCCTCCCACATGGTCCCCGTGGCCTTGCCTGCCTTCCCTGCGGCCTCTCACGTGGTCTCAGTAGTCCAGGCTGCTTGCCTACCTTCCCACACGGTCCAGCGGCCCAGCCTGCCTTCCCTGTGGCCTCCCATGCAGTCCCAGCAGCCCAGCCTGCGGGAAAGGGAAACAGCGGGGTTGCCGCTGCCTTTCATTGGAGCGCGCGGAACGAGACAGAGCCTACCTCACACTTAGCCACCCGCCACCCTTTTTAATGCAATTTGAGAGTTTGGCAGGTGGGGAGGGGTAGGGCGGGGGAGAAAGGGTATTCCTGACTCCCGGGCCAATTGGCTTCTTCCAGGCAGCTCTTGCTCTGCCTTTCATGCCTGTCAAAGACAAGGTTTTTGTGGGCAGAAGAGTTTTACCCACCCACCACCACCCAGATGCCCTCACTTTCCACAAATTCCCCAAGCATTTCTTTGCCTACCTGATTTCCAGCTCCATCGTGTTTCTCGCTGTCGTGTGCAGGGAAACAAAAGTTTGTGTGGGGCTAAAAAAAAAGGTCAATGAATCAATTCCAACTTCTCGCATAAAAAAAAGATCCTGCAAAGTTGGAATTGAGGGAATTTTTTTTTACATAAACACAAACTTTCCTTTCCCTGCACACGATGGCGAGAAACACGATGGAGCTGGAAATCAGGCAGGCAAAGAAATGCTTGGGAGAAGCAAGGGCATCTGGGCAGCAGTGGGTGGGGAAAACTCCGTGGTGTGGAGCTGCGTTCGAGCAACCGAGTGGCCAGTACGAGGTAAGAGGGCTGCTTTCCCTCTCTGCTCCCTGCTCCTCCTCCTCCCCTCGTGCTGGCTGCTCCATTTCCCATTTCTACATTGCAGCGCAGCGCCCAGGATCCACTTTGATAGCGGGCGGGGGGGATAATTTCCCTGGCCAAACTAACCCCGCAGTTTTCCCTACAATGGGCTCAGCAGCAGCTTCGATCAGGTCGCTCTGTTGGCGGTGAACAAAACAGCCCCAACAGCCCTGCCTCCTCCTGCCACCAAGCGCGCCCAGCCTTGCGTGGCCTTTCCTTCACCCATGCCGTTTCCTGCCGTTTCCCACTTGCCTCTGAATGATGGCTGAATATGCCTCACCCCCCTGACTTCCCAGCACTTCTCCTTGTAGCACCGAGCTCCTTGGCTTTTGAAATCCAGTGCTGCTTCTCCGGCTGCCAAGCCCGAGCAGCTGATGGCTGCTGGATTTCAAAAGCCAAGGAGATGGAAAGCAACTTTTTTAAGCACAGGAGGTAAGGGAGGGAACTGCAGGATTAATCAAAAGTTAAAAGGTGTCTTGTGATTAAAATTGCCACCAACTTTACTAAAGTGATTTGAAACAACTCCAAGGGTGGGATGGAGTGCTACAATGAAGTTTTAAAAGTGCACATGCTCTCACCCACAAACCACATTCCCCGGCTTCTCGACACGACCTCTCCGGGCTCAGCAGGCCATGCTCCGCCATGTCGTTTTAGCTATCCTGACGCAAAAGGGCTGGTTGCTGTGGTGACAGGATGCGGGGAAAAGGCGTGGAACTGCGGGCACTCGCCCCCATGACTGGCATGCAGTGCAAATGGCTGAATCGGGAAGTGAAGCTCTTGCGGAGAGTGGGTGAGTCCAAGGAAACGGGGTGTCATTGCTTTGAGGTGTCAGGGGGTTCCCCCACCTCCTGGTTCCCTGCAGGCTCCTCCAATAAGAAGGAACATTCATATTATTATTTTTTCAGCTCGTCTCAAAACAGGTTGTGTCTTTTCCCTTGTAACCGAGCCCCTCTTCCTTCATTCAGGGTGGGAGAAAAGCACCAAAGTGCATGACATTTTAGATATGCTCAGAGGCACTGCAGTCTCCATCGTGCTGTTTTTGGTCCTGCCACAGCCTTGGAAAACGGGTGCCCGAGTTGACACTTCTCTCTGCCTTTTGTCTGCTGCAAGGGAAGATTTTTTTTTTTTAATAGATTAGAAAATAATATGAGGGACTTTTGAGGAGAAAGCCCTGCACATTTGTGGTGTTGGAATGGATTATATATCAACTCTTAGTGACCCTACAGATTTTAAGTGTTGGAATTAAGCTCTTGGCAACTTTTGGAAGGATCCACTTGTAGTGACTGAGAGCAAAACATATTTAATGGCAGTACGTTAGAAGTACCTTAGAATTGAAAACAACTATTTTTGGTGACAATGCTTTATAAAAATAAAAATATTGGACCCTGTTTCCACACAGTTATTTTGTAATGTATTTTCCAATTATTTAAATAAGCTCATGTGATAACTTTTCCTACAAACTGTTCATGTTGACTATTTTGATAGCTCTTTGAATTTGCAGAAAGGGTCCTCTCAGAAGGGTGGATTTGCAGTATTAAAAAAGAAGACAGGGAATGGTGAGTTAATGACTGATCTATATGTTCTACTAATTATCTGAGGCCTGGGGTCCTCCTTTGCACCACCCTAGAGGGCCAATGTATGCCTGTACTTACCTCACTAGTTGCTTGGCAATTTATCTACTCCACCTGTATTTATATATTCTTCAAAATATGTTTAAACTTTTTTATAAAAATGGGAAGCTGACTTGCCACAAAGCAAAACAGCATCCTCTTTGAAAAATCATTTCTTTCTTTCTTTATATTCCATCAACTTTTTTTGTAAGTAATTCAAAGCAGCAAACATTCCAAATATCCCTCCTCCTCCTCCTATTTTCCCCACCACAGTCCTGTGAGGTAGGCTGGGCTGAGAGAGGGAATGACTGGTTCAAAATCAGCCAGTCAGTTGTTAATTCACTGAGCCATTTCTTTCCTGCAGTGTAAAAAAGAGAGCTATCTGTTAAGAAGTGCGTCCACCTGTCTTCAAAATGCAGAAAAATTCTAAGCGTAGGACTGTGCATTGCTATGGTGGACAGAGATGCATTTGTCTGTAATTCTTTAAACAAAATATGGCCTTTTCTGTAGAAGAAAGGCAGCTGCATAATCCCAGGGCAAAAAATGCAGCTGTCTTAAAGAATTGCAAACAGGTGCAGCATTCCATTCTCTGTGCTCTCCAAAATATTTTTTTTTTCATTTGAATCCAAAATGCAGTGGTACAATACAAGAGGGCAAGTAAGAATACACAATCATGGAATGTTATTTGAAATAGGTGCTTTGTAAACTTATCTGTGGCAAGTCTTCCCAGCCACTGTTTTGCAAAAGCATTCGCAACAATAAATATCCATCAGAATGCAAATATAGGGTTCCAACTTCAGGTGACATTTATGGTTCCTTATTTTGTTTCTACTCTAGTAAAGAAATGAGTGAGAAATCATCATTTTTATAATTATTCCTGAAGTGTAAGAAACAATAATATAAACGGCTTCAAATTTAATTGAATATATAACTACAATTAAACCAAAGACGCAATTCCAGTAAATTAGAATTTGCTCACAGAAATTCCCAGATTAACCCATGACCTCTCCAGCAAGTGATAGGAAAGCTCCTTTTCTACCTCAGGCCCAGGAGAAATAGTACCCAGTTAAATAGACTATAAGCATAAAGGTAAAAAATGATGTATGCCGTGTTATCTTCATTTTAGATGTCTCAAGGGTTTTGTGGCTCCCGGTGTTTTCTTTTCTGTGGGAAACTGGTCCAAATGGCTCTTTGAGTGTTTAAGTTTGCAGACCCCTGCTCTGGTGTTTGTGTGTGTGTGTAAAAGGCAACACTGATCACTGATCATAACAGCACAAGAAGAGGCACTAAGCACCAGATCCATAGAAGCAGGGATTTACCACACTAGACAGAACCCAAGGGGTAGATCAGTGTCTCTCATCTGAAAGACGTATGGACTTTAATTCCCAGAATTCCCCAGCCAGCCATCAAAGAGTTTCCACAGAAGGTTGTAGAGAATAATAGAGCTAAGAATCAACCAGACACTGTAGTAGTAGACAAACTAATGGACAAAGACCAGAAGAGTTCAGGAGGCCAGGCAAGCGGAGCGAGGCGCCCCTTGAAACGAGTGACGTCGAGTTGGCCACGCCCACCCAGTCACATGCCCACCCAGCCATGCCCACCCAGCCAGTCATTAGGGCAGAGATCCGGTTGTTAAATTATTTGAATCCCACCACTGCCTAACAGTCACAAGGCAACAAAGCAGCTTCACCCAGACATTAGGAGATCTTGCAGCAAAGCCACAGGAAAGGGAGGCAGAACCAGGCTGGCCAAGCCTCATTCCTTCTGATCTAGAAGCTAGAGGGGACAGCCAGCTTCCTCTTGGTGGTTTCTTCCCTCTAGCGTCCAAACAGTAAGTGCTACGAAGTAAGAAGAGCTGGGTGGTGGCGCGCCAAGCTTTCTAACTCAGTGGTGGCAGAGAAATACAACAGAGCTGGAAAGCAGGTTTGTTTAGGAGCTCCTCTTGCAACAGCAAAGGAATGTTTTGGGGAACTCACGGGAGCAGGGTGGTGATGCAATTTGTGAAACCCAGGTAGGTTCGGCACTCCAGTAAGTGGCAGGGCAGGGCCATGGCCGCTTGTGAGAGAGGCTGGGGCTCGGCAGGGAAGGGGAGAGACCAGTCCAGCACTTCTCCGGCTGGCTGGACAAGGGCTCCAGCACCCAAGGCCATGCAAGAGAGCATGGGAAGCATAGGGCTCTCAAACATGGTGCCAAAGGTAAATTAGCAGTCTGTGACAGAGTGGGGAGGAAAAGCCCAAGCAGCTTGGGGCCCCAAGTGATGGAAAGAGGCACATGGGGTCTCTCAATGAGGAGGGGGAGGCCTTTGGTGGCTGGACGCACTGGTCTTGTCCCCGCAGTAGGGCCCCTCCCATGGCCTTCCCTACCCTCAGATACCTCATGTGCACTTAACAACCCGTGCATTCGATCAGCGAATCCACGGGCGAAAGCAGGGAGTTTTCATGTTCATTTTACATGATTCACTCCAACGAATCCTCAGGTTATGAATGCAATTGGCAGGCTCCATTACATTCCTAACTCAAGGGCTACCGGTATTTGTATGTAAACAGCAAGCACAAATAGGATTCTTATTTACACTTAAATAATAAGAATAAATACTATTAGTGTAAAATAGTAAAATACTTTTACACTTACAACACTTAACTTTAAAAAATTTCAGATTAAGCTGCATTGCAATAAAGTACCAAGTAGAATATGGAATGAATTTCAAACTCAAAATGAAGCTTTCATTATTTCTGTTGTTTCTGGTGAGAGAAAGTAGGAACTAAAGCCTTGTTCACTTCATGTAATATTTGGATTAGCTCTATTTTTATCACACGTATTTCCTTAGAAAAATCAACAGAGACTGATATAGTTCACTTTTGGATAGTTGGAATTAATGCTTTTCACAGGACAGGAGCAATTTATGTTCCAGAGGAGGAGATTCCAACTTAGTGGATATCTGTGACTTCAGCTCTCTAAATCAAGACTGGGCAAGGAGCTTTTAATGATAATAAAATATAGTTTCATCTCTCTTTACTTCTTCAGAGATGGAGGACTACAATAGGAAAACAGAGTTAAAACAAAAATATTAATCTATATGATTCAGTGGAGAACACATTTTAAGGGAGCACCTCTGCATTTGACAATTCTTACTACACAGATATAGCCAAATCCACTACTGCAAATAAGCTGATATGGTAAATATTTTTTTACTGCTAACATACCTCAGCTATAACTATTCCATGCATTTTAGGTTTTAAAATTAATAAAGATTTGCTCTATAATCCATCTATTCTATGACTTTTTTCCAGCCACATGGAGACGGTTCTCATACACTCTGGTCTACTCACAGAAAATAGCATATAAAGTAGAAAACAAATCAGGCACTTGCATATGTGGACAGATTTCTGATGGAACTCTGAGTGCCACATATGGGAACAGAGAAAAAGAATGTATATTAGCAAATTCAAGCCTAATACATAACTGATAATTAGATCAGGTAGAACCGGTACTGAACAAACAAATGTAAAGAAGGAAATTGTACTGAGTTTTCTTAAATATGCAAATACTAAAAGTAAGTGCGTGAAAACCTAAGTATCACAATTCTTCAGATCTTCCTGCATTTAGCATAAAATTTTATCTGGCCCAATAGAAATCAAAAATGAAACAACAAAGAGCACCCACCTACACAACATTGTGATGCCTCCAATAAGGACCATAATGAGGAACAAAGGCTTTTAGTGCTAATATAATATAGAAATGAATCAAGATGCTGAAAAAATACAAATAAATATAGGAAATTTAAAAATGAGCAGTTAGAAATGTTGGAAATTATAAAAAGTTGTCACCACAATCAATTTTAAGTGTAAATAATGCCGAAGAAAAAGTGTTTTGTGAAATAATTTTCAGCTGTTTAAAAAATTGCTGTCTAATGTACAACTGGCTAAAGTTGTTTGGAATATGATATGCTGCTAAGAAAAAAAATACATCAAAGGGTATCTAAAATAGAACTGAATATTATCAGAAACACGAATAATGATTACGATAATAAATCAGAGGAAGACATTACAAAAGTAAGAAACAGAGGTAGTAGCGAACAAGACCACTTGAAATCTCAATACTTAGAATACCTCTTGGAAGGGAATAATGTTGTAAATGCTATAGAAAAATAAATAAGCCTGCAATATTATTGCATGCAAATATTATTACAAGACAAAATAAATTCAGAAGTTGTAGCCAAAATATGTTAAAAATGACAGGCTTAAACATTATTATTTAAAATTCAAAGAAGCTGAAAACAGTAAAGATACTCAAAATGAGGAAATTTGTGTAAAAAATTAACATACCTTTCTTGTTGGGAGAAAAAAAAACAAATAATCAAAAACTGTAAAACTAGAAAGTTGGAAGAGCAGATTTTTTCTAACTAATTGTAAATGAAAGATAATCATCTTACATAAAACTTATAAAAATCCAATAAAACAATTGTGAATAACCTTTTTTTCTCTCAAAATCTGCTTTTTCACCAAATGAGGAGATATTCTTATATTAGGGTCATTTTCCCTGAGTATCTCCACTGCACATACATTATACTTCACAGTATTACTTTTAATTTTAAGACTTACCAGTTACATTGTTCAAAACTTCTTTCAAAACACTGAAGCTGTGCAATAAGGGATCACGTTCTTCATCCTAAACATATGAATATATTGTTATATATTTAAAGCTGGATTCTCAGAAGAGACAATTAAGATTTTAATCTCTTCAATGGCACACTATACAAAGATAGGACTATGAAACCATTTTTTTCTGAATATTAGCAATTTACTGTTCTTCTTTTTGAAGAAAAGGTTATTTTGTAGGAGAGGACAGTATATGATGCAACTTAAAACTTCAGATGTTTCTACACCACAGCACAATACACTAGAATAGAGCATGGGAAATAGACAGGTCACCTAGAGATCCTAATCCAGGGAAACAAAGTGATGTATTAGCCATCGCTAGACTTATTGGGATGAAAACATGGACGACAACAATGTATTCAAAACAAACACATCCAAAAGAAAGGATATTACACCATTCCTAAAGAAAACACGCATGTGCACAGAAATTTAGGCATTGGAGCATGAAAATCTTGTCAAAAGCGTTTAGCTAAGAATAAAAAGAGAAACAAAAATAATACATTCAGGTGAGGGTTTCTTTTTCACAGACTATATGAGCAAGCAAAATTATAAATGACATCTTCCAGCATCACATTAGTCCTTCGGAGGTATATAACTGGGATAATGAGAGGTGTCAATTATCCTGATAGCTGCTGAGCACTTAATTTGGTCAAGAATCTAAGATCCAACAAAATCTGATGGAGCAAGTGATAAGAGTTTTCTACTGGTCCAAATGGAATATCAGATCATGCTCCAGTGACTGCTAAGTTGCTCCCTTCTTCCCATCTTGTCAATTTTAACTCAATTTTATTGTTAATATTTCTTGTTTTAATGCTTTAATGTTTTATCTTGCAGGTTTTTACAATTGTAAGCCACCTAGAGTCCCTCTGGGTGAGATGAGCAGCACATAAGGTTAGTACATAAATAAGAAATAAATAAGAATAAGAATAAACTAAGGCAACTACACAAATATATATGCTTATATATTGTATAATTATTTCATGCTTATGTTTATATATACTGTGTGACAAATAAAATAAATAAATAAATAAATGGAATAGTTCTTAAAATGAACTAAGAAAAAATAGAATCTAGTGATAAAGCTGGAAACTTACTATGCTACCAGCTGAAGTAACATCTAAAACACTATTTCAAAAATCCAGTTAACATCTGTCAGTTATAAACAGTACTATTAAACATATAGATCAGCAGTCCCCAACCTTCACGGCTTGGAGGCTCAGGAGGGAGGGAGGGAGGGAGAACTGGGCCATGCAAGCGGCAGGCTGGTGCATGCGTACACGCAGCTCGACTTGCACGAGTGGCAGGCTGATACACACACAACTCAACTTTTGTGTGCGCGCCAGCCCACCACTTGGGCAAGCTGAGCTGCATGTGCATGCTCCAGCCTACCACTCATGCAAGTTGAGCTGCGCACGCCCATGTGCGCCAGCCAGCCGCTCATGCAGTCCAGTTACAAATAAGCCAGGCCCAGTAGAGAGCTGTGGTCCGGGGGTTAGGAACTCCTGATATAGATAACGTCTAATTATATACATATGATTCCTTTGCAATCTTTAAACGAATTGTAAAATTTTGAGGAGCTATAGAAATGGAATAAATTTCTCAAGTATATACATATGTCATCTGGCCCAACCACTATCCTTATACAAAATCAAAGATAACATTCAATATTCATGTCCATTATATTCATGTCTATGATATGGCTATATTAACTTCTTGCCCTTTACAGTACAGAAGGGAAGGTATAACAATGCTCCTTTTGCAGAGCAAACTTGCCTTTACTATACGGGAAAGTCTATGATTCCAGTCCACATGTACTTTCTGCAATAGCTAACCTCATACGCTCATACCACTACGTAGTTGTAGTTAGTGCTTGCTATTAGTCTGAGGATAATTATAATAATAATCTGACCTTATGCACGGTCACTCACGCTCTGGTCACTTCTCGTTTGGATTATTGCAATGCTCTCTACATGGGGCTGCCCTTGAGGTGCACCCGGAGGCTGCAGTTAGTCCAGAATGCGGCTGCGCGAGTAGTAACGGGAGCCACTCGTTGCTCCCACGTAACACCACTGCTATGCAGTCTGCACTGGCTTCCTGTAGTCTTTCGGGTGTGCTTCAAGATTTTGGTTACCACCTTTAAAGCGCTCCATGGCTTAGGACCCGGGTACTTACGGGACCGCCTGCTGTTACCTTTTGCCTCCCACCGACCCGTACGCTCACACAGAGAGGGTCTTCTCAGGGTGCCGTCCGCCAAACAATGTCGGCTGGCGGCCCCCAGGGGCAGGGCCTTCTCTGTTGGAGCTCCTACGCTGTGGAACGAACTTCCCCCTGGCCTACGCCAAGTGCCTGATCTTCGGACCTTTCGCTGTGAGCTAAAAACATACTTATTTATTCAAGCGGGACTGGCTTTATAGTTTTATTAATTTTAATTGGGGTTTTATTGTGTTAGGGTTTTAATTTTTTAATTTTTTAAATTTTTAATGTCGGCCTTTTCTAATATGCTCTGTTTTAAAAAAATTTGTTTTAATTGTATATATTCTGAGTTTTTATCTTTTTGGCTATACACCGCCCTGAGTCCTTCGGGAGAAGGGCGGTATAAAAATCTAATTAATAAATAAATAAATAAATAAATTGTATTTCAGCCTAGAACATTAATAACTCTTAGAAGAATTGCATTTTTTACACTGCCATTATTTTACACAACAAAATATTGTCTTAATTTTATTACTAAGTAGGAAGTTATAATATAGAAGAAAGTTATAATATGCTATATTCTGACATACTTAGTGTATTTTGGACAATAACTTTAACAGCATTACTTCAGGTTACTGAGGTTGTGTAAAGTCATACTGTTTCAAGCTATATAACACCCAGACCCCCTTCACTTTTGTCTATTTTGTTATACAGCAATCTGATTCTAGTTGTTGAAATTCATTTTTTTCTCATTAATCTACATGCAGTACCCCCATAATGACAAAATGAAAAAAAAAAAATGGTGTTCAGAGATCTATAATCCACACAGAGACCCATCTTTTTTTTTCTCTAAACAGAACTGGGGCGGCCACCTGGGGTCTGACTAGTTGGATAAAACCCATAGCTAAGTTTTTGTCAATGAATGTGCAGAGCTCGTCTAATTCTCTGGGAGTCATCGAATAGAGCTTCGGTTTCGGTAGCTTGGCTCCCAGAACAATTTCAATGGCACAGTCCATTGGCAGATGGGGGGGAAAGCTCATCTGACTTTTCACTGAAAACTTCCCTCAAGTCCCATTATTCCTTCGGGATGGCCAGTAGGAGTCTCTCTTGCATTGCAGCTCCCGTTTTCTGGCATAAAACTCCCTTATTTAAGCATTCTCGGCTACGTTGGGGTTTGCCATTTGGTGGGAATTTTTCTAGTCCCTTTCTCCAATCCACCTGTGGGTTCCACCGTTTCCATCAGGCTAATCCTAGGACAAGAGGCCTCTCCATTTCTGGGGTCACTATAAAGTTTAACGTCTCTGAGTGGGCACCCATTTGCATTCCCAGGGATTCAGTGACAAACATGGCAGGGATGCCTCCCACAACTGAGCCATTCAGCTAGCAAAATGCAGTTGGGGTTTTGAGTCTCCTTGGGCGAATCTTCAGTTTCTCCACCAGAGCTGGACTCACAGGGCACCTGGTGCACCCTGAGTCTAGAAGGGCTCTTAAGGAGGCTTTCCGTCCTGTTCCTGGGAGCTGTAATTCTATGGGCACAGTTACGGGTGCAATAGGGCCACTTACCAAGGGGCCGTCATCCAACTCGCTGTCCGTTAGCCCCGGGTCTTCCTCCGGTGGGGTCAGAGTTCTCTCCTCTCATTTGGGGGAGGGAGTGAACTCCATGATCTCCAAGCCTTTTAGGACCGTCTCCTTTGCCCGGCATTGTGGTCTTGTCGCTGCTGCTTCTTTTTTGATGGGGCGCTTTGCTCAGCACTCTGCTGCCCTATGGCCTTCTTTTCCACACTTGAAGCAGGCAGAAGAGCATGGTGGCTGGGCTTGGCTTTAGCAATTTCCTTCTTTCTCTTGGGGTGTGTGTGTGACTTCTTCCACACTTTGCCACTACAATACTTGTTTCGGTTTTGTTTGATCTCTACCTCTTCAGTCAGCACACAGCAGCCATGGAGACGAACAGGAGCCCCCCCCCCAATGCATGAATTGTACAGGTCGTTGTTCAGGCCATCTGAACTCATGAGGATGTCCTCTGGCCAATCGAGGTGGTAGGCCAGGTCTCAAAATTCCTCCGTGTTCTCGGATGCTGGTCTGTGCCCCTGCCTCACAGTTCTGATGCAATCTCTGGCTTCCGGTCAGCTAGGAGGTCTTCAAATTACTGTCTCAGGGCAGTCATGAATCAGTTGGAATTCCTCAGCTCAGAGGCATTGGCATTGTGGAGGGTTACCATCCACCTGACTGCAGCTCCCTCTAATACCAGAGTAATGACTCTGACCTTAGCCCCCTCAGTGGGGATTTCATTCTCATATTCCTGCATACAGGTGAGGACCTGGGTCAGGAAACATGCCAGCTGCTGAGGATCTCCATTGAATTTCATGCCCGGTAGGGGGCTTCCGTCTGCAAGGAGCCACGCCATCTCCCAGCCTTGGATCATTTCCTGCCCCTGCGCCTCTGTGGGGTCCCTGCCGGGATGGCCATCACTGTTTCCATGGTGTCCGGGGATGAGGCCTTTCCATCTCCCTCCTCCAGCTGGGTCTATCCGTCCCCCCTGATATGTGAGCCAGGGCCTCTTGTGCTTTCAAGCTTTGAAATGCATCCATCCTGAATTGCATGGCTGGCATGGTCGGGATCATCCCCTTCCTTCTCCTTGTCCCCCAGCATTCCCAGCTCCTCTTTCCATCCTTTCCAACAACTGCCTCGGGTGAGGGTGATTCTTTTTATTCTTCTTTCCAACACCTATGGACCATCTAGGCTTTGCTGAGTCTCCTAGGCTGGCGGCTTCCTCCACCCATCCAGCTGTCGTGTCCCACTCCTCCACTGACGGCCGGGTCAGGGAAATCAGGGAAATCCGAATCAGGTGTGCAGCTCTGCCAAAGTCCTAGCAAAGTTCTCAAGACAGGCAGACGACCAGAAAGTGACTTCAGCAAGATAAGGTAGACTTTGCCTGACTCAGAGAATGCCAGAAAGCAGATCCTTTATATAGGCCATGGGGTGTGGCTCCATGACTCAGCACTTATCCCGGCCTGCCCCTCCCTTCCTTCTGTTGACGCCGCTTATCAATTCTCCTGAAGCGAGGGTCACTCCAGTCTGCAGCTCTTGGTAATTGACCTTCCTCAAGCTCACATGCTGTGGGGGAGGGGGAGGGGTCTAGTTGCTCCGTTTGCCTGGGCATGGAGCCAGGGCTGGGGGCTGGAGGCACTTCTTCTTCCTCAGCCTGTCTGGGCATGGAGCCAGGGCTGGGGCCGGGAGGCATGCTAGGACATTCCTCAGCGTTCGGAAGCAGATAAGAAGGCCCCAGCTGCGGGGAAAGCGGACGAGGCACAACACCAGCGGAGTTCATGCCCAGCTGAACTTTGTCTGAAGCTTCGCCCCAGCATTCAGTTTCTTCTTGATCACTACCTTGTGCCGACATTGTCTGCATGGTCCCCATGGTAGAGCAGGCACCCTGACCTGTTTGAAGACTCCACCTGATGTAAGGACCTGCCTCAGCTACTTTCTCAAGGAAGTAAAACCCTTGAAGCAGTTTGCATTTCAAAAGAAACTTTTACTGAGAGAGAGTGACTGCAGAGAAGTCAGGCGGAGTCTGAATTTGCACACGAAGCATTAGGCTAACTATCCCCTTCAACCTTCACCCCACCCCAATGTCCTGAGTCCATCCAAAGCCAATGAAATGCCACAAAGGTGTTCTGAAAAACTCCAAGACATGATGGTGAGAAGAGGTTGTCTTCGGGGTACTGCAACCTTGAATATCAGGCTGGAATTGGCTGAGAAAGAGCCGGTGCAGATGGGCTGATTTTCCTCCTTAAGCTCCCAAGCTGTTACAGCAAACGCAAAAGCATGCAAAACATTCCCCCACCAAACCTCCTTCTCCCCCTTCAGAATGGCAGCATTCCAGCAGAGACCTGACACTGCCTGCAGAGCTCAGAGACAGGATTATTGCAAGGCACAGATCTGGGAAAGGCTGCAATAAAAATTCTGCTGCACTGAAAGTTCCTAAAAAAAGCACAGTGGCCTCTATAATTCTCAAACGGAAAAAGTTTGGCGTACCCAGGACTCTTCCAAGAGCTGGTCGCCCTGCCAAACTGAGCAATCAGGGGAGAAGGGCCTTAGTAAGAGAGATCACCAAGACCCCAATGATCACTCTGACTGAGCTCCAGTGATCCTGTGCGGAGATGGAAGAGAGTTTCAGAAGAACAACCATCACAGTAGCCCTCCACCAATCTGGGCTTTATGGCACAGTGGCTAGATGGAAGCCTCTCCTCAGTACAAAAAACATGAAAGCCAGCTTAGAATTTGTTCCTCAAAGTCGGAGAGTCCTTTAGGTACTTTTTTACGAATTCGAAGTAGGCTTTCAAGACCACTGGGGTCTTTGTTACCTCTCTTACTGTGGCCCTTCTTCCTCCGATTGCTAGGTTTGATGGAGCCATCAGCTCTTGGAAGAGTCCTGGCTGCGCCAAATTTCTTCCATTTGAGAATTACAGAGGCCACTGTGCTCTTAGGAACTTTCAGTGCAGCAGAAATTTTACTGTCGCTTTCCCAGAACTGTGCCTTGAAATAATCCTGTGAGTTCTGCAGGCAGTTTCTTTAACCTCATGGCTTTGGCTCTGCTACAGTATGCATTGTCAGCTGTGTGGACTTCTATAGAGAGGTGTGCATACCTTTCAAAATCACGTCCAATCAATTTAATTTACCATAGGTCAACTCCATCAAGGTGTAGAAACATGCCAGCAATGATCAAGAGAAATGGAAAGCACCAGAACTAAATGTCATGTGTTGTTGTAAAGGGTCTGAATACTTATGCCAATGTGATATTTCAGTTTTTTCTTTTCAATAAATTTATAGACATTTCTAAAATTCTGTTTTCACTTTGTCATTATGGGGTACTGAATGTAGATTAATGAGAAAAAAATGAATTTCAACAACTGTAGAATCAGACTGCAGCATAACGAAATTTACAAAAGTGAAGGGGTCTGAATACTTTCTGAATGCACTATATAAATAAATGAATCTTATATTTAGGATATACTGGGGGAAAAATAGCTAAAATAGCTACAGATTGCTATCAAAAATTAGGATTTACAATTAGCTTGGATTGTAACAAATAGTTGGGACGCTATTTTACCTAAAATACACTGAATGAAATATGTCTGAATGCATAGATTAAACTGCACTGGGTATAAATTGTTGATTAAAATTGCCTTTGAGTCTCAAGATTAATGTAGTCAAATTAACTTGTAGACTGATGCATTTCAAGAGGAATTCCAGTGCTAATTCCTATTAGGTATGTTGCACAGATTGATAAAATCAAAGAAAAGACCCACTGATTTCCATAAGTAATGAGATTGCTTTATAATAATGGTGAGTTTAATTTACCATAGGTCAACTCCATCAAGGTGTAGAAACATGCCAGCAATGATCAAGAGAAATGGAAAGCACCAGAACTAAATGTCATGTGTTGTTGTAAAGCAGGGGTGTCCAAAGTTTTTTGAGTGAGGGCCAAATACAGAAAAATAAGCAAAGGCCCGGGCCACAGGGGGGGGGGGTAAAAATTTTTGTACCAGTTCTGTGGGCGTGGCTTATTTTGGGGTGTGGCTTGGTGGTCATGTGACTGGTGGGCGTGGCTAACTCCTCATGTGACTGACTGGATGTGGCTATGGGCATAGAAACCTAAATACATAGAGACCTAAATACTGACAGCGGCTACCAGTAATCCTCGGCTTGCAACCACTCATTTAGCGACCAATACAACAGCACTGAAAAAAGTGACTTACCACCAGTCTTTGCATTTATGACCTTCGCAGCATCCCCAGTTACATCAAAAGTCAAGCTTTTGGCAACCAGCATGTATTTACTGGGATTTTCCTCCTTAAGCTCCCAAGCTGTTACAGCAAACGCAAAAGCATGCAAAACATTCCCCCACCAAACCTCCTTCTCCCCCTTCAGAATGGCAGCATTCCAGCAGAGACCTGACACTGCCTGCAGAGCTCAGAGACAGGATTATTGCAAGGCACAGATCTGGGAAAGGCTGCAATAAAAATTCTGCTGCACTGAAAGTTCCTAAAAAAAGCACAGTGGCCTCTATAATTCTCAAACGGAAAAAGTTTGGCGTACCCAGGACTCTTCCAAGAGCTGGTCGCCCTGCCAAACTGAGCAATCAGGGGAGAAGGGCCTTAGTAAGAGAGATCACCAAGACCCCAATGATCACTCTGACTGAGCTCCAGTGATCCTGTGCGGAGATGGAAGAGAGTTTCAGAAGAACAACCATCACAGTAGCCCTCCACCAATCTGGGCTTTATGGCACAGTGGCTAGATGGAAGCCTCTCCTCAGTACAAAAAACATGAAAGCCAGCTTAGAATTTGTTCCTCAAAGTCGGAGAGTCCTTTAGGTACTTTTTTACGAATTCGAAGTAGGCTTTCAAGACCACTGGGGTCTTTGTTACCTCTCTTACTGTGGCCCTTCTTCCTCCGATTGCTAGGTTTGATGGAGCCATCAGCTCTTGGAAGAGTCCTGGCTGCGCCAAATTTCTTCCATTTGAGAATTACAGAGGCCACTGTGCTCTTAGGAACTTTCAGTGCAGCAGAAATTTTACTGTCGCTTTCCCAGAACTGTGCCTTGAAATAATCCTGTGAGTTCTGCAGGCAGTTTCTTTAACCTCATGGCTTTGGCTCTGCTACAGTATGCATTGTCAGCTGTGTGGACTTCTATAGAGAGGTGTGCATACCTTTCAAAATCACGTCCAATCAATTTAATTTACCATAGGTCAACTCCATCAAGGTGTAGAAACATGCCAGCAATGATCAAGAGAAATGGAAAGCACCAGAACTAAATGTCATGTGTTGTTGTAAAGGGTCTGTATACTTACGCCAATGTGGTATTTCAGTTTTTTATTTTTAATAAATTTACAGACATTTCTATAATTCTATTTTAACTGTCATTATGGTGTACTGAATAAAGATTAATGAGGAAAAAATGAATTTCAACAACTGTAGAATCAGTCTGCAGCATAATAAAATTGACTAAAGTGAAAGGGTCTGAATACTTTCTGAATGCACTATATAAATAAATGAATCTTATATTTAGGATATACTGGGGGAAAAATAGCTAAAATAGCTACAGATTGCTATCAAAAATTAGGATTTACAATTAGCTTGGATTGTAACAAATAGTTGGGACGCTATTTTACCTAAAATACACTGAATGAAATATGTCTGAATGCATAGATTAAACTGCACTGGGTATAAATTGTTGATTAAAATTGCCTTTGAGTCTCAAGATTAATGTAGTCAAATTAACTTGTAGACTGATGCATTTCAAGAGGAATTCCAGTGCTAATTCCTATTAGGTATGTTGCACAGATTGATAAAATCAAAGAAAAGACCCACTGATTTCCATAAGTAATGAGATTGCTTTATAATAATGGTGAGTTTAATTTACCAGATTCTCAAATTCATCACTGGAATTTTATTCTAATCTCTTATGTAGAATTAAAAAATATATATTATCATTCCCTTTGGGCTTGTTTAGAGAATCAATTTGTGATTCCTCTAAAATCATTTCAAGTTACTGGGTCCGACATAGTAAAAGATTAAAATTGCAAATATTAACATAGGATCATTAATTATTATTTCTCTTAAATACTTAACATTGAAAGATAAATTCTATTAGACAAATTTGGTTTTAATTAATACAATTCATCCATTTTTAGTAACTTACCAAACGTACATGAGTACTCCATCTTGCACTCCGTTTTATGGCTCCTATTACTGTATTGATTTCACCTTGTACAGTGTAAATATTCTTATCTACAATCCTGGTAGTCCTAAAACAGAGACATCAAGTTACTATTTCACCAAAAGAGCCATTTTCCCCACATCTGATCAAATAATTAGAAATGCCCCAAAATAAAAATGTTGAAAAGAGACAGAAGACATTTTTAGGGAAAGTAGCAATGATCTGAATTGACCAGAGCAGTCTATTTTATATACCCTAATTGATAGTTATTTGTTACTGAACACTGAATTTACAAACTCACAAAAACTATAATAAAAAGAGTTCCTTTCATACCACAACACTGGCGTATAGGGGTACAAAAAGTGAGGGTTCTGGGCTGCATGAAGTCCAAAGAAGGTTACTTATGCCCCATTACATTTCTTCACCTTCTCAGCTGTATCTCCCCTTCAATGCACTGCTAGATTTCTCACTAAATAGTCAGTTCCGAAATACTGCTATACTGTTTTTTTTCCTATCTGATCTCAAATAAGATATATCACCCTGCTTTCCCTAATGCATTTCATGCTACTTCTTGCCTTTATTTTTCATTCATGCCCCAATTAATTTTTTAGCCTGCCTTTTGTTATCCTGCTGCTTCTCTTTCTCCTCCAATCCCACTTTTCACAAACATCGCTGTATCCTTCTTAGTACATTTTGCCAAGCACTGTTCTGACTACTATTTATGTATTTTAACTTTTTTCCAAATCAATGCTTTTTTCCCTTAATTTTATTAAGGATTATATTATACAAGTAAAACATATACATCTATAGTACAAAATAGATAAAAATCAGAAAATGGAAAAAAGAAAAAGATTAAAAAATAAAAATAAAAGAAACTTCCCCCTTCATCCCGAGCAAGTATAATCAACATTAAAAACTTATCATTATCTCTTAAAATACAATCAAACATCTCTTTATTCTAGATCTTTAAAAAATACTGCAGAGCTTTTCTTGGTGTTAAAGGTAGTCCTCAACTTATAATGGCAACTAGGACCAGAAATTTCATTGCTAACGAATAGTCATAAAGCATGACAACATCACTTAGTGAAGGCAATCCCTGTAGTCCTGGTAAACAATGTTAACTGAATCCCATAGTCATTAGGAAGGCAACTTTTTGCCAGCTTCTCACAACAAAAGTCAATGGGGAAGCCACCAGAAGTTGCAAGTCCCAGGCTTACAAGCAGGAAAGTGGCTGCTGTGACGTAGGGAGGAGGGTTGGAAGGCACTGTGCAGGGGGTATGTGAGAGGCGCCATGCAGGGCACAGATAGTCTGGAGGGCAGGGCAGGAGAGGTACACAGGAGTCAGCATGGGTCACAGAGGGTTGAAGGAGTGAGCAAGAGGCGCCAGACAAATTTGAAAGGATGCACAACAGTGCACAAGAGATGCTATGCAGGTCAGGGAGGATCTCCGGGAGCACCATGCAGGCCAGGTGCATAGGACTGCGTGGGTGGCCAGCACAAGTGCAGAGGGGCTGTTTTATTACATTATAAACCACTCAGAATCATCATCATCTTTCCCTAGAACACTCAAGACTGCTATCACACTAAATAAATATATGCTATATAGAACTAGAAACCAATTAAAAATACATGGCCAGTAGATATGTCACAAATAATGCTTTAGATGCATCTGCAAATATTTCATTTGCTAGTATTATCTCTTGAAAACTAGCATCATCCAAGTATCAAGAATTACTCTGAAACTGTAGACACACTCTTTCATGAGGGGGCACCACGTTGCTCCCATATAACACCCATCCTGCACGGCCTGCACTGGCTGCCGGTAGCTTTCCGGGTGCAATTCAAGGTGCTGGTTACCACCTTTAAAGCGCTCCATGGCTTAGGACCGGGGTATTTGCGAGACCGCCTTCTGCCACCGATTGCCTCCCAACGACCTGTGCGCTCCCACAGAGCGGGCCTCCTCAGGGTGCCATCGACCAAACAATGTAGGTTGGCGGCCCCCAAGGGTAGGGCTTTCTCTGTGGCGGCACCAGCCCTATGGAACGAGTTTCCTCCGGGGTTACGCCAACTCCCCGACCTCCGGGCCTTCAAACGTGAACTAAAGACTTTATTATTTCACCGAGCGGGACTAGCCTAAGAATGTATTTTAGTGAAATTTTAATGGGTTTTAATTGGTCTTCGACCGTTTTAGTGATTCAGCCACTAAATATTTGTTTTTAAATTGTTTTAAATACTGTTTATTTATTATATTTATTATATTTATATCATAGTGTTATGTGTATTGGCTGTACACCGCCCTGAGTCCTTCGGGAGATGGTGCGGTATAAAAATGTAATTATAAATAAAATAAATAAATAAATAAATGAGACCATAAACCAAAGAGTGACTCTGAATATACATTAAGAACATAAGCTATCTGGTAGAAGAAGTTGCTTAGATACATTCAGAACTGGACTCCTTTTTTTTAAGAACTGGAATATGAGAATACATGTATTGTAGGTGACTTCGATGCAACTGTGGATGCAGAATTGGACTATAAAACTAAAAAAGAAAAAAAAGAGCTAGGAAGACACTTCCAAAAATATTTTTTAAAGTGGTGGAAGAATTAGGTATGCAATTAGGTATGGAAGAATTAGATGCTTGACGAGGGATACATGGGCGGATCATAATCCAATGAAAATTATATGCAGAGGACAAAAAAAGAAGCTAAGATAGACAATGAACCAAACAATTTTAAAAGAAAAAAGAGCTAGGAAGACACTTCCAAAAATATTTTTTAAAGTGGTGGAAGAATTAGGTATGCAATTAGGTATGGAAGAATTAGATGCTTGACGAGGGATACATGGGCGGATCATAATCCAATGAAAATTATATGCAGAGGACAAAAAAAGAAGCTAAGATAGACAATGAACCAAACAATTTTAAAAGAAAAAGAATTTATACAATTTTTGGAAAGCGAGCTGGCCTTCTTCTTCAAAGAGAATAGAAAAGAAGAAACATCATTAAAAACCGTATGGGATACAGCAAAAGCATACATTAGAGGACTGGCAATAACATAAAGGGAGATCAGAGCAGCAAAAAGAAGCTACTCTGAAAAGCTAAAGAATCAGTTTTCAGCAAATGAACCAGCAAATGTGGAAAACTCTTAAAAATATCACCGGCTATGGCAAACCTCCTTCCCAGGCTGAAGGTAATCAACAACTGGCAGATGACCTGAATGAGTTTTACTGCAGGTTTGAAAGGAAACTACAGCCACCTATCTCCACAACCCCCATCTCAGACACACCAACAACAGCCAAGCCTCCTACAACTGACTCCATTTCATTGGGTTCACAACCCCTAGTGATCACAGAAAAGGAAGTGCAGGACCTATTTCACAGACAAAAGCCAGGAAAAGCTCCAGGCCCAGACAAGATAACTCCTTCTTGCTTAAAAGTCTGTGCTGACCAATTGGCCCCCATCTTCACCCATATTTTCAATAAATCACTAGAGATGTGTTATGTTCCTTCTGCTTCAAACGCCTACCATCATCCCAGTGCCAAGAAGCCCACCATCAAGGAACTGAATGACTACAGACCAGTTGCTTTAACATCTGTAGTCATGAAAACCTTTGAAAGGCTAGTGCTTTCCTACCTGAAAACCATCACGGATCCGCTGTTAGACCCCTTGCAATTTGCATACCGAGCAAATAGATCAACAGATGATGCTGTTAATATGGCTCTGCACTACATCCTACAACATCTTGAGTCTCCAAAGACCTATGCAAGGGTCATTTTGTAGACTTTAGTTCAGCATTCAATACCATCATTCCAGACATTCTTCTAACTAAGCTAAACCAGCTACAGGTACCGGAACAGACTTGTAAGTGGATCACAAGCTTCCTAACAAACAGGAAGCAGCAGGTGAAGCTAAGCAAGATCACATCAAATACCTGTACAATTAGCACAGGGGCCCCCCAAGGCTGTGTGCTCTCCCCACTTCTCTTCTCTCTGTATACCAATGACTGCATCTCCAATGATCCATCTGTTAAGCTACTGAAGTTCGCAGATGACACAACAGTGATTGGTCTCATTCGAGACAATGACGAATCCGCATATAGACGAGAGGTCGAACGACTAGCCTTGTGGTGCAACCAAAACAATCTGGAACTGAACACACTCAAAACCGTAGAAATGGTGGTAGACTTTAGGAAAACCCTTCCATACTTCCACCTCTCACAATACTTGACACCACAGTATCAACAGTAGAAACCTTCAAATTTCTGGGTTCTATCATATCGCAAGATCTCAAATGGACAGCTAACATCAAAACATCATTAAAAAAGGACAACAAAGAATGTTCTTTCTGCGCCAACTCAGTAAGCTCAAACTGCCCAAGGAGCTGCTGATCCAATTCTACAGAGGAATTATTGAGTCTGTCATTTGCACCTCTATAACTGTCTGGTTCGGTTCTGCAACCCAACAAGAAAAACACAGACTTCAGAGGATAATTAGAACTGCAGAAAAAATAATTGCTACCAACTTGCCTTCCATTGAGGACCTGTATACTGCACGAATCAAGAAGAGGGCCGTGAAAATATTTGCAGATCCCTCGCATCCTGGACATAAACTGTTTCAACTCCTACCCTCAAAACGACGCTATAGAGCACTGCACACCAGAACAACTAGACACAAGAACAGTTTTTTCCCGAAGGCCATCACTCTGCTAAACAAATAATTCCCTCAACACTGTCAGACTATTTACTGAATCTGCACTACTATTAATCATTTCATTCATTCCCATCACCAATCTCTTTCCACTTATGACTGTATGACTATAACTTGTTGCTGGCAATCCTTATGATTTACATTGATATATTGATCATCAATTGTGTTGTAAATGTTGTACCTCGATGAAGGTATCTTTTCTTTTATGTACACTGAGAGCATATGCACCAAGACAAATTCCTTGTGTGTCCAATCACACTTGGCCAATAAAAATTCTATTCTATTCTATTCTATTCTATATGTGGGAAAGAGGAATAAAAAGAAAAGACTAACTCCAAAACAATTAGAAGAGGAATATAAGAAGCTAGAGATGGAACTACAAAAAGACCCACGAAAAAAGAACATCAAAAATCAAATGACTTGAAAAAAATAAACTAGTCTTAATAGAAAAAGAAGACTCAGCACAAAAGATTAAGACAACTAAACAAAACTTTTCTGCAAATGCAAATAAATCGGGAAGATGGTTGGCATATAGACTGTAAAAAGAGCAGGAGAAAAAGCTAATTTATCAATTAATGGATGAGAAAGGGACTTTACATTATAGAAATGAAGAAAAAAAGGGAATGATCCATGACTACTCTGAAAAATTATATAAGCAAGAGGCAATCTCAGAAGAAAAAATAATATTTGGAAAAAGGTGAATTACCTACAATACCCGAGGCATTTAAAACGGCACTAGAGGAAAGAATAACAATGATGAAACTCACAGAAGCTATCAAAAAGCAAAAGAACGGCAAAACACCGGGTCCAGATGGATTACCAGCAGAACTCTATAAAACACTAGAAAATGTTATAAGTAATATGATGTTGGAAGTATTCAATGACCAGCTGATAGAGGTGAAAATACCAACATTGTGGATGGAGGCATGTATTACTCTTATACTGAAAGAAGATGCAGACTTGCAACAGATAAAAAATTACAGACCGATCTCTCTGATGAATGCGGATTATAAGATATTTGCTTCAATTATAGCAGAAAGACTAAAGAGATTCTTAAATGAGTTTATACATACAGATAAAAATGGATTCTTTACCTAAGAGACAAATTAAAGACAATATGAGAATAATCTTGAACACACTGGAATATTAAGAAGCACATCCATGGAAACAAATGGCCTTGATTTTCCTTGAAGCTCAGAAGGCCGTTGACAAACGTGAACTGGCAATTTATGCTGATACAACTAAAAGTTATGGATTTTTGAGAAAAATATATTAATATGATTAAGACAATATATCATAAGCAATCAGCAAGGGTGATAGAAAATGGAGATATGACTGAAAAGCTTAATATTATAAAGGGTACAAGACAGGAATGTCCTTTATTTGCATTGCTATTTGTATTGACGCTGGAGGTATTAAACAGAAATATAAGACAGGATAAGGAGATAAAGGGTATGGAAATAAAAAAGGAGGCATATAAGTTGCAGGCATTCACAGATGATTTGGTATTTATCTTAGAAGATCCGGAAGAAACAGGACCAAAGCTATTAAAAAGAATAGAAGAATACGGTGAGGTGGCGGGACAGAAAATTAATAAGGACAAAACGAAAATCTTAGTGAAAAGTATCACAGAAAAACAGAAAAGGGACGATGAAAAGATTAGATATCCAGATTACAAAGAAAGTAAAACATTTAGGGATACAATTAATAGCAAGATGTATGACGATTAAGGAAGACAACTACTATAAGCTAAAAAAGCAAATTGAGGTAGATTTGGATAGATGGAAAAACCTGCAATTATCATTAATAGGAAGAATAGCTACAATTAAAATGAACATATTACCAAGAGTATTGTCTTTATTCCAAACAATCCTGATAAAATTGGAGAAAAAATATTTTGAAGAGCTCAATAAGATAATAGTGAAATATATATGGCAGGGGAAAAAGTGAGAGTCAATCTAAAAATGTTACAAGATGTAAGAGCTAGGGGAGGGTTTGGACTACCAAATTGGGAATTATATTACCAGGCAGCAGCGCTAACGTGGATGAAGGAATGGACTGTATTGAGAAATACAAGGATATTGACATTGAAGGGACATGATCTGCTATTAGGTTGGCATGCTTTTTTATGATATGGGATTATAAGATATTTGCTTCAATTATAGCAGAAAGACTAAAGAGATTCTTAAATGAGTTTATACATACAGATAAAAATGGATTCTTTACCTAAGAGACAAATTAAAGACAATATGAGAATAATCTTGAACACACTGGAATATTAAGAAGCACATCCATGGAAACAAATGGCCTTGATTTTCCTTGAAGCTCAGAAGGCCGTTGACAAACGTGAACTGGCAATTTATGCTGATACAACTAAAAGTTATGGATTTTTGAGAAAAATATATTAATATGATTAAGACAATATATCATAAGCAATCAGCAAGGGTGATAGAAAATGGAGATATGACTGAAAAGCTTAATATTATAAAGGGTACAAGACAGGAATGTCCTTTATTTGCATTGCTATTTGTATTGACGCTGGAGGTATTAAACAGAAATATAAGACAGGATAAGGAGATAAAGGGTATGGAAATAAAAAAGGAGGCATATAAGTTGCAGGCATTCACAGATGATTTGGTATTTATCTTAGAAGATCCAAGAAACAGGACCAAAGCTATTAAAAGAATAGAAGAATATGGTGAGGTGGCAGGACTGAAAATTAATGACAAAATGAAAATCTTAGCAAAAAATATCACAGAAAAACAGAAAAGGGACTTGACGAAGAGATTAGATATCCAGATTACAAAAAAAGTAAAATACTTAGGGATACAATTAACAGCAAGATGTGTAACAATTAAGGAAGACAACTATTATAAGCTAAAAAAGCAAATTGAGGTAGATTTGGATACCTGCAATTATCGTTAATAGGAAGAATAGCTACAATTAAAATGAACATATTACCTAGGGTATTGTTCTTATTCCAAACAATCCCGATAAAATTGGAGAAAAAATATTTTGAAGAGCTCAATAAGATAATATGGCAGGGGAAAAAAGCAAGAATCAATCTAAAAATGTTACAAGATGTAAGAGCTAGGGGAGGGTTTGGACTACCAAACTGGGAATTATATTACCAGGGAGCAGCGCTAACTTGGATGAAGGAATGGATTGTATTGAGAAATACAAGGTTATTGACATTGGAGGGACATGACCTGCAATTAGGTTGACATGCTTTTTTATGGTATGGGAAAAATAAGATACATGGTTACTTCCAAAGACACTATATAAGAAATGCTTTGTTATTAGTATGGGAAAAAATTAGAGATCAACTCTACTTGAATATACCAGTCTGGCTTTCGACAATGGAAGACTTATACATCCAATTTTTTTTTTCAAGGCAATTTTTTTTTAATTTTCCATAATAATTCCCACAATTTGACCAGTGTACAATACAATCACTTATCCAACAATCGATCCTATACTCAAATTATGCTCAATCAAGGCTGCTCGACCGCCACTCCCTCCCTTAATCCTTTCTACCCTTCTCATCCTTCTTCGACTTTCCCCACCATCCTTCTCCTCGCTTTCCTACTTCCCCTCCTCTTTCCCACTTCTCACTACCATCCTTTCTAACCCTCTATCTTCTCCTCCTTCTTCTCCTCCTATCCTTTCTTCTCCCTCCCTTCCATCCAAATATTATTAATATGGGAAATATTGTTAGATATAAAGATATTTTGTCAGAAAAGGGGGAACTTAAAATGAAATGTGAACTGGAAAAGCAGGGGATTGGTATGGATTGGTATACACAGTTGCCAATACAATCTAGATATGAAAAGGACGCTAAACTTTATGGTTTTTAAATAGAACTGATAGAATTGGATAAGATATTGACAGGAATAGAAGAGACAATGATTAAAAAATTGTACAGTTACTTATTGAGTGTTAAATTAGAAGAAAAACAAGTCAAAGAAACAATGACAGCATGGACGAAAAACTCTGGTCACACGATAAGAGCTAGATAAATGGAAGCAACTATGGCATAGGAATTACAAATTAACCTTGTCAACTGCATACTAGGAAAACTTATATAAGATGTTTTACAGATGGCACTTATCATCCGAAAGACTGGCAAAAATGTTTAAAGATAAATCAACTAAATGTTGGAAATGTCAAGAGACACCCGGGTCGTATTATCATATGTGGTGGACATGTGTGAAAGCAAAAAGATATTGGGCAAAAATTCATATGTGACTGGAGAAGATGATGCAACATATTGATTTAAAACCAGAATTATTCCTGATGGGAATTTTACCAGGAATTTATAGTAAAGAAGCTGTATATTTGATTATTCATGTAATAACCACAGCTAGAATTGTATATGCACAAAACTGGAAAAGTGAAGAGATCCTTATAGATGAAAAAGTAATTAAGAAAATATTAGAATGTGCAGAAATGAACAGATTAACACTTGCAATTCAAGAAAAGGAAGAATCAGATAATTATAATAGATGGCAATCATTTTACCAATGGTTAGAGAATAAATATGAAAGCAATGTATTGTAAAAATAGGTAAGTAAAGAAGAGAAATGTTAGGTTTATGTTACTTTATCAGTATTATTATTATTTAGTATTAATATAAGAATGAATGTAAGAAATGAATATGGTGGTAAGTTTAATTGCTAAGAAACAAAGAATTATATACCCAGATGACACACTGTTTAATGAAAGATGGAATGTTTGTATTAAAAGAAAATTAAAAAATTAAATTAAAAAAAAGAACTGGGCTCCTATTGGGTTAATCCACTTGAAGTACCTAGGATTTGATCAAGTGGGTTTAATTTCAGATGAGTTTGAGTCTGTGACATCTAAGGAAATAGACAGGGTCTTTCTGGCTGTGAGATTCTTCATCTATTTATTAGATTTAGATCATCATTGAAAAGCTACTAACACATTCCGTGTGTGTGTGTGCGCGCGCGCGCATGTGTGTGCATGTGTGCATGTACACACACAGACACACACATTCCGTGTGGGTACCATTGTTGCAGCATTTGCAGCTCTGGCTTTGTGGAGTGCTCACTTCTCTTGAGCTATAGTTGTTCTGCTGTCCTCAGATGTCTGGCAGCCTTGGTGGATCAGCGTGCGCCATGTCGATCGATCCTGTGCCAGGGTTTCCCAGAAGGTGATGTCAATATCCGGGGACTTGAAAGAGGCTTTCAACGTGTCTTTGTATCGCTTCCTTTGTCCCCCTGTGCGATCGCTTTCCTTGAGACAGCTCACCATAGAGGAGCTGTTTAGGGATACGGTGGCCTGGCATCCTTGCAACATGGCCTGCCCAGCGTGTCTGGCCTTTCATCAGGGTATGAACTGATAGTAGGCCTGCTCTGGAGAGGATTTCTGTGTCTAGCACCTTGTCCTGCCACCGGATCCCCAGAATTCTACGGAGGCGAGTCGTGTGGAAGTGGTTCAATTGCCTAGCATGCCTCCTGTATATCTGAATACACTACTACTTTCTGTGCCAACTCAGGAAGCTCAAACTGTCCAAGGAGCTGCTGATCCAGTTCTACAGAGGAATTATTGAGTCTGTCATTTGCACCTCTATAACTGTCTGGTTCGGTTCTGCAACCCAACAAGGCAGACACAGACTTCAGAGGATAATTAGAACTGCAGAAAAAAGAATTGCTACCAACCTGCCTTCCATTGAGGACCTGTATACTGCACAAGTCAAAAAGAGGGCTGTGAAAATATTTACAGACCTCTCACATCCTGGACATAAATTGTTTCAACTCCTACTCTCAAAATGACGCTGTAGAGCAGTGGACACTGGTGGTCCTTGAGTAAATGTTGGTGGTCCACAGAGAAATATTTGCATTTCTCTTGAGGAGCCCAGCCGAAGTTCCTGTCTCTCGAGGAGCACTTGCCAAAGCGGTAGGTGGGAAACTTTGGCTGGGTTCCTCGAGAGATGAGAGTTTACAGGGGGCCGATCTAGCATCCACAATGGACAGCAAAGTTGACTCCAGCTGCTTCTCTCTGCTGTAGTGCTTCCCAGACACGGTTTACCACCCCCAGCCCAAAGCAGCAGGAGACAAGGGCTGCCTTGGCGCCATCAGCTGGCGCAAATATACCATGGCAAAGGTAGAATGCTGATGCCGCGCAAATATAAGTATCGCTTCACTCCCGCAACTTCCAGCCATTGCATTCGGCCGTCCTCTCCTCCCACTGCAACAGCACCATTACCTCGTTCCGGCCAGTGAGGGCTGTACTTTTTGCACGTTGCACCATCTGCAAAGTTGCACATTGCACTTGCTACCCCCTATGGTGGAGATCTCCAGCCCCACCACAGGCCAGTTCCATTATTCTGTCTCCTTCCCCACTTCAGACCCACAAGCTGGCCTTCAGCCAGGGGATTCATGGCTCTTATCAGTCCTGGCAGAGAAATCGCAGCTGCCTGCCAAAGTTCAAACAAATGACTCACGTAGCAAGACTTTCAGCTCTTTTTGAAACGGACCAGCTAAACTTTGCTTCCCGTGGAGTGACAGTCCCAAAGCTCCTTATATATCCTGTGGGGTGGGGCTTTGGCTCCTGGAGCCGAGCCAAAGGAATCGGTGCTCCCGAGGTAAGCCTTACCGGACCTTCCCCCTCACTCTTTGAGTCACTTTCAGGCATGGGGCCAGGTTCGGGGCCTGGAGTCACAATATCCATATTCCAGAGCTGTAGTAGTCACAGGACTGGCCCTTTGGTCATCCAGCAACAGCCCCTCCATCGGGTGCAGCTCCCTGGCAGGCCGGTACACCCGGGTGGAGGAGCTGCTCTGGAATGACCAAAGGGCCAGTCTTGTGACTACTACAGCTCTGGAATATGGGACTGACTTTCCCATCAACATCAGCAAGCCACCATCAGTCTGCCTGTCTTCATTTTCCTTCACTCAGATTGACCAAGCTTCTTGAGAGAAGGAATACAAAAGAGGTTTCCAGGCTGTGTCTGGATCAGGCACTTTCTCTCAGACCTCCCACCTCCTGCCTCACAGAAGCAGACAGGTAGGCCCGAAAGGCAGCTGAGCCTCCCCCCCCCCAGTGGTCGTGGGATTTAAAATTATGAATTTGGTGATCCCTGAGGTCCAAAAGGTTGGAGACCCCAGCTATAGAGCACTGAACACCAGAACAACTAGACACAAGAACAGTTTTTCCCCAAACGCCATCACTCTGCTAAACAAATAATTCCCTCAACACTGTCAAACAAGTTACTAAATCTGCATTACTATTAATCTTCTCATCGTTCCTACCACTCATCTCTTCCCACTTATGACTATATGACTGTAACTTGTTGCTGTATCCTTACAAATTATATTGTTTTCTAGTATGATTCAATTGCTTTATTTGTACCCTATAACTATCATTAAGTATTGTACCTTATGATTCCTGATAAATGTATCTTTTCTTTTTTTGTACACTGAGAGCATTTGCAAGACAAATTTTTTGTGTGTCCAATCACACTTGACCAATAAAGAATTCTTTTTATCTATTTATCTATCTGTCTATCTATCTATCTATGCTTAAATAGTAACGGGCAAGAGATGACAGAATATCTCATTGTTGCAGCAGTTGGTGCTTACAACTGCAGGAGTGCTACAACTCCCTTCCCCATGTGCGCTGCATCCAGCCTCATTCAGGATGGGTGAGTGGCTAGGTAGGAAGAAAGCCCAAGGCCTGTGGGGACCTTAAATTTTTAACATGATGCTTAAGATTTTTGCTTAAGTATCAAACTGAAAGGATTGTAGTGAGAAAAAGTTCTAGATAAAATTCCCATCCTAGAGATCTTATTTGAAAGATTCTTAGAAATTCATATTATATCAATTCTTGAAAAAGATACAAGGCATTCTGAAAAATAAGTGTATTCTCTGGAGTACCATACCTCTGTCTCCAAAATCCACAAGCCAGATTGTCCAACATATTAAAAAGACTTTGATAATTTGTCTTGATTAAATTTAAATTATGAAATTACTCTATTCCAATACCCCATCATGCACCAGTTCTCATATAAAAAATAGTCAACTGGTTCATAAAATGATTAAAGAACTTCATTTTATGCTCATTTGAAACATAAACAGCAACAATTATTTAATAATTAAAGATTTAATATTGCATTTCAACCTCAATTGCAACATTTTATTTACTGAGTTCATCAGTAAATAATAATTTCAATTTTAATTGTGGATTGATGTACAAAATTACTCTATTACTCTTTTAAGCCCACTGATATAAATTCTTTGCTCATAGTTTTATAGATCAAACACTTCACATCTTTTTTTATATTTCTTGGAAACAAATTACATCTTGTTTCACATAGTGAAGTCTTTTTTCTTTTTTGAAGAGCATTTACTCCATTTATATTCCATGTTAAAAATTTGTAGTATATTCAAGAGAAAAGTTTATCAGATCACTTAGTTGCGGCTCCCAAAATATAAATGTTAACTAAGTTAATTAGTTTTATTAAACACATTCCTAAAAAGCAAATTGTATACATCACCATGTATCCCAGTTCTATTGGCAGAACACAGTTAATAGGTTTTTATATCTACAAAAAAAAAACTTTAAAAAATTCAAGATATTGCTGAATGACACTTTCAGCAGTTCTTAGCCAAAATGAAAAATTGGAGACCCCTGGCCTGAGGAATTCTGGGAGTTGAAGTCCAGCCAGGCTTAAAGCGGCCCAAGTTGGAGACCTCTGGCCTGAGGAATTCTGGGAGTTGAAGTCCAGCCAGGCTTAAAGCGGCCCAGGTTGCAGACCTCTGGCCTGAGGAATTCTGGGAGTTGAAGTCCAGCCAGGCTTAAAGCGGCCCAGGTTGGAGACCTCTGGCCTGAGGAATTCTGGGAGTTGAAGTCCAGCCAGGCTTAAAGCGGCCAAGGTTGGAGGCTCCTGGCCTGAGGAATTCTGGGAGTTGAAGTCCAGCCAGGCTTAAAGCGGCCAAGGTGAGGAAAACCGGGTTGCTCGGCTTCTGGACTCGCGGCCGCCGGTAAAAGAGGCCTAAGCCTCTCGATCCCTCCCGCCTCCCTTCCTTCCTTCCTTCCCTCGCTCGCTCGCTCACCCTTCCATCCACGCGGCGTCGTTCAAAACGGGGCCGGCTTTGGCGGGCGTCGAGAGGCGCCTTGGCATTTCGGGAGCCGGAGCGGCCCCCACAGGCCCCGCGTAGCCGAAGAAAAGCGGCCTCGGAGCGACCAACACCGGCTCCGCTCTTTTTTTCTCTGACGTGGAAACCGACCGCAACCGAACATGCTGCGTGAGGCTACGAGGAAGGGCGGAGGGGAGGAGCAATCCAGGTTAGCCAATCGGGAATCACCCTGAGATGACAGATAGAGCTGTTCTCCAATCGAATCGACGGGTTTACACTGTGGGACGGGCTGAAGTGTCGGCGATTCTGAGGGGGACTTGGTAGAACAGCCAATCAGATACGAGACAAGTTAATTGACACGTCATTTACCCATATCTGATCCCAAATCCTTGCTGAGGAAAATATGACAGCTTAGGTGCGCGGCTGTGCCGACAGTTCTCAACTGTGTGCCTGATTCAAAAGCTCCTCAGTGCTTAATTTTCAGCCTCCACTGTAAACAGTCATGAAGTGTTTTACCTCATGAATCTTGACGAACGTATCTTTTCGTTTATGTACACTGAGAGCCTATGCACCGGAGACAAATTCCTTGTGTGTCCAATCACACTTGGCCAATAAAGAATTCTATTCTATTCTATTCTATTCTATTCTATTAATATATTCTCTATTCTATTTTATTTCTATTCTATTCTATTCTATTTCTTTTATGTACAGTGAGAGCATATGCACCAAGACAAATTCCTTGTGTGTCCAATCACACTTGGCCAATAAAGAATTCTATTCTATTCTATTTTATTCTATTAATATATTCTCTATTCTATTTTATTTCTATTCTATTCTATTTCTTTTATGTACAGTGAGAGCATATGCACCAAGACAAATTCCTTGTGTGTCCAATCACACTTGGCCAATATTCTATTCTATTCTATTTCTATTTCTATTTCTATTTCTATTCCTGATTGCTTATTTTTACCCTATGACTATCGGTAAGTGTTTTACCTCATCATTCTTGACGAACGTATCTTATCGTTTGTGTACACTGAGAGCCTATGCACCGGACACAAATTCCTTGTGTGACCAATCACACTTGGCCAATAAATTTTTTTATTCTATTCTATTCTATTCTACTCTACTCTACTCTACTCTACTCTACTCTAGCCTAGCCTAGCCTAGCCTAGCCTAGCCTAGCCTAGCCTAGTCCTGATTGCTTATTCGTTCCCTATGACTATCATTAGGTGTTGTACTTTATGATTCTTGAGGAACATATTTTTTCTTTTATGTACACTGAGAGCTTATTCACCGGAGACAAATTCCTTGTTTGTCCAATCACACTTGGCCAATAAAGAATTCTATTGTATTTTATCCTATCCTATCTTATCCCTGATTGCTTATTTTTACCCTATGACTATCGTTAAGTGTTTTACCTCATGATTCTTGACAAACGTATCTTTTCATTTATGTACACTGAGAGCCTATGCACCAAAGACAAATTCCTTGTTTGTCCAATCACACTTGGCCAATAAAGAATTGAATTCTATTCTATTCTCTTCTATTCTATTCTATTCTATTCTATAACAACAGACGTGTATATATAAAGGGCAAATAGTTTGAAAAGTTAGGGCAGAGAGAGGTTTGATCAATGGTTGGAATTTGGTCTAGTGGTTAAGCCAATTGGTTGGCCTTGGCCCAGTCTCAGCTCAATCCACCTCGCAAGTTTGTTGCTGTGGGGAAAATAGGAGAAGGAGGAAGATGAGTTGGGTAGGTCCATTGCCTTCAGTTATTTGTAAAAATAATAAACAGTTATTGATTCCTTGCTGGCCAGTCGTGGAAGCACTGATTCGTGGAGAGAGCAACCTTACCCAGTCTGATCCTCCTCCACAGCTTAGCCTTAGAGAAATGTTTTCCTGGTTGCAATTCAATACCTTAACAACTACATTACAATCCGCTTTCTGTTCTCAGTCGCTGCAATCCCTGACTTTTGAGGGTAAAGATGATAAACCTAAGGAAGGTAGAGGTACTCGTTTCAGTACAGCCATGGACAGCATTCGGTTGGAAGATACCACCTTAAGCCTAAGGGAAACTTAATTCTATCTCATTCATAGGCTGATAACAAGATGGAGGCAATATTATGAAGAACACAATGAAGAACAAGGCCTAGAACAGTGTTGGCAAACCTATGGAGCGCGTGCCAGAAGCAGCATGCAGAACCATCCCGCATGTGTGTCTTCCGTGCACACACATGCGCCAGTTAGCTGGTCTTCACATGCGCGGGATTGCCAAAACTCAGAAGTTCTGAGCCGGTATCCAAACTTCCATTTTACATCGAGCACATGCGTGACAGCCAGCTGTTTGTCAGGCATACATCCATGCTGGAAACCATAAGTTTGGGTGCCGGCTTGTGCATGCACAACGGAACGCTGCTCTTCCAGGTTTCAGTGCTCCCGTGCGTGCAAAGGCCAGCAAGGCCATAAGCGGGATGGTTTTGGGTGCCATTTTCGGCACGCAGGTCAGCAGAAGGTTAGACATCACTGGCCTAGAGCATTGGATGTACTTCATCTGGGTCCACCTGCATCCCTGTGAGATGGAGGCTTAAGGGGTTTTACACAATAGAAGTGAGTATTACTTTAGTATCCTCAGCTGGAAAACTCCTTGCACCCTTTTCACTGCAGACAATGCTATGATAGTTCTTCGGAATATGGATCTATTTACCTTCACCTAGTCCACTTATGTTGTCAAAGCCAAGTGCAAGAGGTAGGCATCAATAGTCGGGAACAGACTGACAGATGTCTCTCAGTGCCAAAGTAGCCTTTATTAGGTATCTTATGTGTTTTAGATAGCAAGTTCTTGGTCAAGTTCATTAAAATGATAGAATCAGAAAGTTATTAGAATTTTTGACCAAAGATCTACTGCCCCGTGTGCCTTGACATTTTGAGGACCATCACTTCATTTGTTTGTGATATTTTACCAAAATATATTTCCAACAATACCTGAACGATGATCAACTTCTGCTAAATCTGATTCTAACAGGATTAGTGATCATCTTCCTCTCTGAAGATGAAGAAACATAAACATACACACAGAAAATTCAGAATCATTGTTTTTATATTGCATCAGTTTGTTTGTTTGATTGATTTCTATAGGTGCCAAACTCAGCAAACAACTCTGGGTGGCTAACAATTAAAATATATATATATTACAATTAAAATCCTAAAAACATTTTAAAAAGAAAACAAGTAAAACCACTGAAACAAAAAAACACCAAAAAGTTTAATTTGAGTACATACAAAGCAAGGCATCTGGCCAAGAGGCAGGGCACAGAGCAGCATAGATAGTTTTTAAAGCTTTACGGAAGCCTAACAGAGTTTGGGGCCATTCTAATCTCCGAAGGGAGGATGTTCCACAGAGCAGGGACTGCTGCAGAAAAAGCTCCTCTTCTACTCCCCATCGGCTGGGGGATCTGCAGCACGCCCATCCTATGTGATTTAATTGGACAGGCAGAAACAGTGGAGAAAAGGCGATCCCTCAGATATCCTCAGGTATAGGGCTTTATAGATAATCACCAGCACCTTGTATTGCAGAGGTCTCCAACCTTGGTCCCTTTGAGACTTGTGGACTTCAACTCCCAGAGTTCCTCAGCCAGCTTTGCTGGCTGAGGGACTCTGGGAGTTGAAATCCACAAGTCTTAAAGGGACCAAGGTTGGAGACTCCTGGCTTAAATCATGTGTAGTAAGCAGTACACAACCAGTGCAGAGGTTTCGCAGGATCCTGGACATTGTATCAGTTATCAGTCTTACCAGCTATATTTCGCATCAATTGCAACTTGGGATGTTTTTAATAGTACTCACATTTGGGATTTGTTACAATAATCGAAATGGGATGCAGTCAAGGCATTAACAACTGCTACCAAATCCAGCTGGCTCAAAGTCACTAACATACAAAAGTTCTCTTTCCCACAGTTGTCATCTGCGATTCCAGTAACAACTGAGAATCAATGTTCCAATCCCAGAACAGCCTGATCAGGGAGAGAACGTCAGTCATGACAAGGTAAATCTTAGTCCATGAGTCTAATTTATTTTAGATCAGCAGCACGTTCTGCTTATCTTTCTCATATAACCAGTGCTGCATCGAATTTAAACAACATAGTGGTTGCTTCCTTGGAGTTAGTATAGCAGCAGGCAAGTGCATGTGTGTGTTCATGGCAATGGTGCTGTGCATGAACACGCACATGCCCATTGCACATGTGGAACCATCCCCTGCCCCCACCCCCGCCACTGGTCCCCAAAGCCAAAAAGGTTGCGGAACTCTGAGATAGAAAACATTGGCTTAGGACCCGGCTATTTACGAGACCGCCTTCTGCCACCGATAGCCTCCCAACGACCTGTGTGCTCCCACAGGGTGGGCCTGCTCAGGGTGCCGTCGACCAAACAATGTCGGTTGGCGGCCCCCAGGGGGAGAGCCTTCTCTGTGGCAGCACCGGCCCTTTGGAATGAGCTGCCTCCAGGGTTACGCCAACTCCCCGACCTCCAGACCTTCAGACGTAAACTTAAGACTTTATTATTTCATCGTGTGGGACTGGCCTAAGTGTAATTTTAATTGCAATTTTAAATGGGTTTTATGTCGGTCTATGACCGTTTTAGTTGATTCGGCCTATTAAATATTTGTTTTTAATTCTGTTTTAAACTTGCTATTTGTATTTTGTGTTTTAAATATGGCTGTAAACCGCCCTGAGTCCTTCGGGAGAAGGGCGGTATAGAAATTAAATTATAAATAAATAAATAAATAAATTATAAATATGCCATGGTTTCTGAAGGAAACTGCAAGGGAGTTTGAGACAAACTTTATTTTATTAAAATCTGATTTGTAAACAACCAAGGTTTGCGTGTTATACTCAACTTTAATTTATATTAAGAAGTCCACCTTATTCTGTAATGACTTTCCTTACTCCAGCATTCAAGTCTTCCTTATTGATTAATAAGAGTTTGTACACTTACAAGCCATTATTCCACTAATTCTGGACAACTTAGAAGTATATATGTATAAAAATTGGTAAACAATATAATTCACCAGACCTTGTACCACAGCTGTTCAAATTAACTGGGATGAGCCTTCATTTCCTGCATAAAAGGCAAGTACATCCATTGGATATCTCAAATAGATTATCAGCAACATCTATATCAATATCCTATTCAAAGAAATGTTGCCCCAAAATTGACTGGTATCTAATCAGATGCATTGGTTTTGAAAATGGACCAACCCAATGGACCAACCCTACACTTCTGCAGTGTATGGCAGAGTGCAAATTGTTATTCACAAAGGGTCACAAATCACATTTTCCTATGTTCTTTTGTATCATTTGTTGACTAGAGACCACCATTTGTGATATACAAAATATTTCACTCTCTCTCTCTCTCTGTCTGTGTATATCCTTGAAATACAGATAAATTATTTAGTGAATGCTGAATTTTCAACTTTTATACAATATAAAGGCAAAAACGGAACTAGAAAAGTTTCGTATCAAGTTGAGGAAAGATTAAAAGAATTCTATATTTGAGGAGGGTTAAAATTAGTTTTGGAGCTCAAAAAAGAGGAGTTGACCTTAGTCCACGGTCTAACAATATATAGAATGATGGCTAAGGTAAGTAAAAGCTATTCCAAACTTTTACTATATAAGCTATGGTTAAAGGGACTTGGAGAATGCTTAAATCTTCGAGGTGGCCATCGCTGTCTGGGAAATAGCTTTCCAGTGGCAGGGAAGCATTATTAGAAAAGGCATTAGACCATCTCCTATTTTTCCTCTTTTTTCCTCGAAAAGAAAGTCAGAGCTGGGATGGCTACAACGAGCTGCGGAAACTACCCTATCGATGGAGGAGCGAGGAAAGGACGTCGCCTTGTTGCGCCACTTGTTCTTCTTGCGGCCGCGGGCGCATCTTCCTCCGAGCCGCTCTCTCGTTCTGAACCGCGAAAGCTCGTCTCCGTGGGAGAAAGGGCCCGATCCTCCTTCCCTTGACAGCGTTTCCCCCGCCTGGGCCGCCCTCCGCCATCCTCCTTCCCTGGAGGCTTTCCCTCCTCTCCGCGGGGCAGCGCCCGGGGAAAGAGCTGTCGGGCAAAGGCGGGGTCGGGAGCCACCCCTCGGAAAGAGGCGGGGGGGCTCGGCGGCCGGCACGCAGCGAGCGACGGGGCGGGGTAGGCGAGCCTTAGCCCGAGGGCGGCTGGCTGGGGGCGACGATGGCCCCAGCCATAAAGCCCATTTTCCCCGCGCAAGGGACTCACTCGGCCTGCGGCTCCTTCTGCGTCCTGCGGCGGAGCAGACCTGGCGCCGGAGGGGTCCAGTCCAAGTCCGGCGGCTCTGCGAGGCTGGGCGGACGGCGCTTCCGCGCGGCGGGAGCTCCAGAGCTGTAAGTGCCGCTCCCTCTCCAAGCGGGCCGGGCTTCGGAGCGTCCTTTTCCCCCCGAGCTCCCGGCCATTTGCCCGGGATCACCTCCGGCTGGGCGGCCAAGGACGGGGGGCCACGGTCGGATTCTGCTTGAGCCGTCCAGGGCGGGCGGGCGGGCGGGCGTCTCTGCTGCTCCCGTTCCTCGCGGGGGGTTTGGTTGGCCAGGCCAGAGCAAAAGCGCTGGAAGCGGTGCGCGGGACGGTCCGAGGCTCCGGTGGCCGGATTGATTTCGGGCGGCGCGCCGGGTCCCGTTTTCGCTTTCCCCCCGAGCGCTTCTGCGGCTCTTCCGAAGCGGCTGGGCTCTCCTTGTCAAAAGGGCAGCCTTCGCTTTGGCCAAAGGGGTGGGAGGCGGACGACGGCTGGTGGGAAAGGGGAGCGCGCGAGCTCGTGGACGAAACCGAATCGGACCGCGTTTCGGAGAAGGGGACTAAAGGCGCTCAGGTAGGAAAGGCGGACTCCATCCTGATCTTTAATATAACAAAAGAACCATAAATTATGAGACCAAATTGAGGCGACTTTAAAATAAGTCTTTCATTATTATAAAATTAGTGAACAAAACAAGGTCCCGCCGAACATACAGCGTTTAATTTTCACGCAGTTGTTTTATTAACGTTTTGTAACTATCCTATCGGAATCCATTTCTAATGTGCTTAATCCGATAGACGAGGATCCTGCCCGTCAAATGAAACTGAGTCGGCTAGTCAACGTTTTGTTGTATCAATATTGCATCACGTATCGCATCCCCTTCGCCTGTTCGTTATTTAAAATAATTATAACGAAATATTGCAGTTTTTAAAATAATTGGAATACAAAGTTAGCCTACAAGAAATGTAATTAGGAGAATTAGGAGAACTTTCAAAGAACTTCATTGTATTGAAATCGGCTCTCCGTTCTATGGGATTCGCTGTTTTTTCCCCTCTTTAACCGATGGCTGGGTGGGCGCAGGGCAGCAGCTGAAATCTGCGGACGCTGCGGAATTCGGACCAGAAGCAAAGCTGGGCGAAGCGTTTAATTCCCTCGGCTGGGAAAGGAATCCGGTTGGCGCCCTTCCCTGAGGCGGCGGCGGTGGAAATGAAGGGGTCTGGATTCGGGAAGGATTTCTTGGGGTCCCGAACTTGTTTTTTTCTTGTAACGATCAAATATACTTCACCGAATCTTAGATGCTTGCTCGCCCGTGTTCGGTGCGATCCAGGAGCCCGAAGGAGCTTTTCTAGTGGTGGCCCCTGCAAGAGCGGCCGCGCCGCAGAAGGCAGGGAAGAGCGCCGGCCGGCGTAGGACTGGCTCTGCCCACCTGCTGAACTTCAGCGGGGAAAGAGCAGGACCAGAAGAGGAGCGGCTTTTGCAAGCTGGCGCCCCGAAGAGAGAAAAGAGGGGGGACGACCTGCCTTTCCTCCGGCCTCTCTTTGGAGAGTCCACGCGTGTGGCTGCTGGTGAAGAAAAAGCGGAGACTTTCCCAGGAAGACACACTGTAAGTGGGTCGGCAAGGACTGCTCTGCCTTCTGCTTCTGCTTCTACCAGAAAGTTGCTTGGAGACCATCCCCGCAGCGCGGCCCAAGAGGGCCAGGGGTCGCCTCTTCCACACGGGAAGGAAGCGCGGCTGCTTTCATTTGAGGCCGTGTGTCTGTGTACACTTTCCGGCGGCCGCATAAGGCAGGGCGTGCAGCCCACGGGTGGGCGCTTGGCAAGGTGCTGGGGAGCCCAGGGGGCCATCTAGAAAAGACTGAGTCGGACGAAGGAAGCAGGGCAGGTCCTCGCGCTGGAAGGGCACCGCTCCCTGGAGCTTCCGCCGAGTCCTTCTGCCTCGCCAGAGGAATGGACGACGTAGGGGAATTCACAGCCGGCACCAGTGATCGGAAGGAGTTATTCTGAAATGGAGAAGAATAGAATAGAATAGAATAGAATAGAATAGAATAGAATAGAATAGAATAGAATTTTTTATTGGCCAAGTGTGATTGGACACACAAGGAATTTGTCTTGGTGCATATGCTCTCAGTGTACATAAAAGATAAGATACCTTCATCAAGGTACAACATTTACAACACAAATGATGGACAATGTATCAATATAAATCATAAGGATTGCCAGCAACAAGTTATAGTCATACAATCATAAGTGGGAGGAGATGGGTGATGGGAACGATGAGAAGATTAATAGTAGTGCAGATTTAGTAAATAGTTTGACAGTGTTGAGGGAATTATTTGTTTAGCAGAGTGATGGCCTTGGGGGGTGGGGGAAACTGTTCTTGTGTCTAGTTGTTCTGGTGTGCAGTGCTCTATAGCGTCGTTTTGAGGGTAGGAGTTGAAACAGTTTATGTCCTGGAAGTGAGGCCTTAGGCAGGGGTCTCCAACCTTGGTCCTTTAAGACTTAGGACGTCAACTCCCAGAGTCCTCAGCCAGCAAAGCAGGGGTCTCCAACCTTGGTCCCTTTAAGACTTGTGGACGTCAACTCCCAGAGTCCTCAGCCAGCAAAGCAGGGGCCTCCAACCTTGGTCCCTTTAAGACTTAGGACGTCAACTCCCAGAGTCCTCAGCCAGCAAAGCAGGGGTCTCCAACCTTGGTCCCTTTAAGACTTGTGGACTTCAACTCCCAGAGTTCCTCAGCCAGCAAAGCAGGGGTCTCCAACCTTGGTCCTTTAAGACTTAGGACGTCAACTCCCAGAGTCCTCAGCCAGCAAAGCAGGGGTCTCCAACCTTGGTCCTTTAAGACTTGTGGACTTCAACTCCCAGAGTCCTCAGCCAGCAAAGCAGGGGCCTCCAACCTTGGTCCCTTTAAGACTTGTGGACGTCAACTCCCAGAGTTCCTCAGCCAGCAAAGCAGGGGCCTCCAACCTTGGTCCCTTTAAGACTTGTGGACTTCAACTCCCAGAGTCCTCAGCCAGCTTTGCTGGCTGAGGACTCTGGGAGTTGACGCCCACAAGTCTTAAAGGGACCAAGGTTGAGACCCTGTACTAGCATGCGACAAATGATGTTGCCATAAAACCTGCTGACCTGTTGCCATTCTCTATCCTACCTCTGCTTGGGGCAAGGTTCAAGTCATCACTGAATGGTGATGTTTTGATTTGTGAGTGTAGCATTTTTGTAGGCAAAAGAGTTTTTTTCCTGGCTTTGAAGTCACCTCTTTCAGCATAGCATCACCCACAGAGAAACTATCCACCAGTCACTGCAGTCGGAGTGGGAGGGGTTTCATTTCTTTTTATTATTATTTATTTTATTTTGTCACAACATTATATACAAGCACATACAGTGAAAGGAAACAATAGGAAAGGAACGTAGGCATTGTTGTGCACTTATGCACGCCCCTTATAGTCCTCTTAGGAATGGGGTGAGGTCAATAGTAGAGAGTTTTTGGGTAAAGCTTTTGGGAGTTTGAGAAGAGACCACAGAGTCAGGTAGTCTGTTCCAAGCATTAACAACTCTGTTACAAAAGTCATATTTTCTGCAATCAGTGAAATTGAAAATGCAAAAATGAAATTGAAAATGCAAAAATGAAATTGAAAATGCAAAAATGAAATTGAAAATGCAAAAATGAAATTGAAAATCAATTTTAGGACTGTTGAGTCTTTCCTCCTTTGTATTTTAGACACAAATATACCCCAGCAGCATCTTTTTTCCTGGTATGTATTCATGATATTGCTTTCATATGTTCCCCAACCTCCAAGCTAGGCTTAGCCATACCTTCTTGAAGTACAGATTTGCCCCTTATTCTAATTAAGATTTTATCACAAATATAATCTGACATGTTTCATTTACTACTCTATGATAGGTGACATAATTAAGTGACTTCTAGATCAGGGGTCTCCAACCTTGGTCCTTTAAGACTTGTGGACGTCAACTCCCAGAGTTCCTCAGCCAGCAAAGCAGGGGTCTCCAACCTTGGTCCTTTAAGACTTGTGGACGTCAACTCCCAGAGTCCTCAGCCAGCATAGCTTTGCTGGCTGAGGGACTCTGGGAGTTGAAGTCCACAAGTCTTAAAGGGACCAAGGTTGGAGACCCCTGTACTAGCATGCGCACAAATGATGTTGCCATAAAACCTGCTGACCTGTTGCCATTCTCTATCCTACCTCTGCTTGGGGCAAGGTTCAAGTCATCACTGAATGGTGATGTTTTGATTTGTGAGTGTAGCATTTTTGTAGGCAAAAGAGTTTTTTTCCTGGCTTTGAAGTCACCTCTTTCAGCATAGCATCACCCACAGAGAAACTATCCACCAGTCACTGCAGTCGGAGTGGGAGGGGTTTCATTTCTTTTTTTATTATTTATTTTATTTTGTCACAACATTATATACAAGCACATACAGTGAAAGGAAACAATAGGAAAGGAACGTAGGCATTGTTGTGCACTTATGCACGCCTTATAGTCCTCTTGGGAATGGGGTGAGGTCAATAGTAGAGAGTTTTTGGGTAAAGCTTTTGGGAGTTTGAGAAGAGACCACAGAGTCAGGTAGTCTGTTCCAAGCATTAACAACTCTGTTACAAAAGTCATATTTTCTGCAATCAGTGAAATTGAAAATGCAAAAATGAAATTGAAAATGCAAAAATGAAATTGAAAATGCAAAAATGAAATTGAAAATGCAAAAATGAAATTGAAAATGCAAAAATGAAATTGAAAATCAATTTTAGGACTGTTGAGTCTTTCCTCCTTTGTATTTTAGACACAAATATACCCCAGCAGCATCTTTTTTCCTGCTATGTATTCATGATATTGCTTTCATATGTTCCCCAACCTCCAAGCTAGGCTTAGCCATACCTTCTTGAAGTACAGATTTGCCCCTTATTCTAATTAAGATTTTATCACAATTATAATCTGACATGTTTCATTTACTACTCTATGATAGGTGACATAATTAAGTGACTTCTAGGTCAGGGGTCTCCAACCTTGGCTCCTTTAAGACTTGTGGACGTCAACTCCCAGAGTTCCTCAGCCAGCTTTGCTGGCTGAGGGACTCTGGGAGTTGTCGTCCACAAGTCTTAAAGGGACCAAGGTTGGAGACCCCTGTACTAGCATGCGCACAAATGATGTTGCCATAAAACCTGCTGACCTGTTGCCATTCTCTATCCTACCTCTGCTTGGGGCAAGGTTCAAGTCATCACTGAATGGTGATGTTTTGATTTGTGAGTGTAGCATTTTTGTAGGCAAAAGAGTTTTTTTCCTGGCTTTGAAGTCACCTCTTTCAGCATAGCATCACCCACAGAGAAACTATCCACCAGTCACTGCAGTCGGAGTGGGAGGGGTTTCATTTCTTTTTTTATTATTATTATTATTATTTATTTTATTTTGTCACAACATTATATACAAGCACATACAGTGAAAGGAAACAATAGGAAAGGAACGGTAGGCATTGTTGTGCACTTATGCACGCCCCTTATAGTCCTCTTAGGAATGGGGTGAGGTCAATAGTAGAGAGTTTTTGGGTAAAGCTTTTGGGAGTTTGAGAAGAGACCACAGAGTCAGGTAGTCTGTTCCAAGCATTAACAACTCTGTTACAAAAGTCATATTTTCTGCAATCAGTGAAATTGAAAATGCAAAAAATGAAATTGAAAATCAATTTTAGGACTGTTGAGTCTTTCCTCCTTTGTATTTTAGACACAAATATACCCCAGCAGCATCTTTTTTCCTGCTATGTATTCATGATATTGCTTTCATATGTTCCCCAACCTCCAAGCTAGGCTTAGCCATACCTTCTTGAAGTACAGATTTGCCCCTTATTCTAATTAAGATTTTATCACAAATATAATCTGACATGTTTCATTTACTACTCTATGATAGGTGACATAATTAAGTGACTTCTAGATCAGGGGTCTCCAACCTTGGTCCCTTTAAGACTTGTGGACTTCAACTCCCAGAGTCCCTCAGCCAGCAAAGCAGGGGCCTCCAACCTTGGTCCCTTTAAGACTTGTGGACTTCAACTCCCAGAGTCCCTCAGCCAGCAAAGCAGGGGCCTCCAACCTTGGTCCCTTTAAGACTTGTGGACTTCAACTCCCAGAGTCCCTCAGCCAGCAAAGCAGGGGTCTCCAACCTTGGTCCCTTTAAGACTTGTGGACTTCAACTCCCAGAGTCCCTCAGCCAGCAAAGCAGGGGTCTCCAACCTTGGTCCCTTTAAGACTTGTGGACTTCAACTCCCAGAGTCCCTCAGCCAGCAAAGCAGGGGTCTTCAACTTTGGTCCCTTTAAGACTTGTGGACTTCAACTCCCAGAGTCCCTCAGCCAGCATAGCTTTGCTGGCTGAGGGACTCTGGGAGTTGAAGTCCACAAGTCTTAAAGGGACCAAGGTTGGAGACCCCTGTTCTAGATGGTAGAATCAGACAGCTGAGCCTACTGGCCATTTTATAGTCAAACATCTATTTTACAATCACTAGTCCTTGGCTTCCATGGTGATTCTACCTCTGGAGCAGGGTTCTCTTGGGCTCCCTATATTTACTGAGTCTTTGAGTTAATGCCTGATTCCCACAGGTATAGTAACAGACAAGATACCTAAGAAAGCACAACCAGGCACTGGCAAAAAAACCTTTTGAAATAACCTTGTGGTAATAAAGATGGCAAGATGATTTTCTGCCCTAATCATAGTTTGGCAACCAGTAGCCCTTTTCAAAATGACTTGGGTCCACTTGGGCAAAGAGGAAGACATGAAGGGCCACTGGGAGACTATTTTTTTTTATTATTTTATTTTGTCACAACAATATACACAAGCAACAACATAAAATAACTACATATCATATAAGCATATATATGAGCAAAAGTATGCAACAACTATATTAATTTGATATAATGAAAGGGAACAATAGGACAGGAACGGTAGGCACTTTTGTGCTCTTATGCACGCCCCTTATAGTCCTTTTAGGAATGGGGTGAGGTCAATAGTAGACAGTTTTTGGTTGAAGCTTTGGGGATTTTGAGAAGAGATTTTGAGAAGATATTTGATACCTCCTTGATTTCTCAATGACCTTTGATGCCATTGATTTTTTTCATAGATTGACTTTGGGTTGCAATGGTTCTCGTTTTTCCAGGATTGGCAGAGGGGGAGAGTTTCATTTCTAATCTCCTGCTTTACAGGGTTCCTCGGGATTCTGTTCTCCCATTAATTTTTAACATCTACATGAGGCCACTGAATGAAGTCATGGGGTTAAGACCCGTTGATAAAGTGATAGTATCCGCCACATATCTCTAGCCTAGTTGGTTAAATGATGCCATCAGAATTCTTTCCCAATGTCTGGAATCTGAGGATATTTATTTTATTTTTATTTATTTGTCACAACAGTATATATAAGCATAAGCATGAAATAACTATACGATATATAAGCATATATGTAAGCATGTGTATGTAATAACTATAAGAAATTGGATACAATCAAAGGGAACATTAGGACAGGAACGGTAGGCACGTTGGTGCTCTTAATGGGAAAAAAAAGCTTTGCCTTCACCCTAGCTAAACCAAATATTTTTAAATCTTCTCTTTTAGTTCTGAATGAGGTAGGACTAACAGACAGATCAGATGTGCAGTTTGGATTGTCATCTCCTGTTCAAAGAGCAGATGGTAGCTACAAATCCATCTTGTACACAAATCGCACCCATTTCTGGATCAGGGGATCCTGTTTTATAGTCTTTCAAAGTTTGACCACCTCTCATTTGGATTGTTGCATGGCACACTGGGGCTATCCTTGAAGACCTAAAAGTATTTACTGGCATAGCATGATACACATGGTATGACTCCTAGTAGGCTTCCAAATATAATTCAACATCTGGTTACCACCTTCATGGCAAAAGGCCATGAAGGTGGTAAGTGTGGACCACTTATCTTTGATTATTTCTGCCCGTTATACAAAATTCAGCAGGGTGGGAATATTCCAGGTCTTGTCTATGAAATAGTGTCATTGCTGGAACTTAGGAAATTTAACTTGTCACAGTAATTGCTCGATATTACAACAGACTCTTTGAAACTCAGATGACCCCCAAGGACTTTCATAAGGCCTGGAATGGCTGTCTCTTCCCCTAGGTATTGTGTCAGAGGGGTCGATGATCCAGATTTTTCACATTAAGTGAAATGATTGTCGTTGGCCTTGGATTTATCTCTGTTCTCATGGTTATTTTTTTATTTTTGTTGACTTTTTTTGTTATTTGTTTCAATACAATATTAGTCAGAATTACATATTTTGATTTTGGTGTCTATAAACGATGGATGGATGGATGGATGGATGGATGGATGGATGGATGGACGGATGGAGCAGCTGAAAATTAGAACTTTTTTGAATGCATTAATGCAAAACATTTGCAGAAGAGCAGGGTGACTTTGAACAGGTTGCTAAAATTGTTGGGCTGTTAAAATTTATTCTTCCATCAGCCTACATTAAAGAGATTGATTTGTGAGTGTTCTTCCACCAGCTTGTGATATTTGATGGCTAGAGAGGCAAACTAACTGGGACAGTTCACGGATCCTTATCCTTAATATGCCCTGTATAAAATAACTAAGAAGAGCAATATTTGCCTGCATTTTGTCCATAGCAGGATGAATCCCAGCAGGGGCAAAACATTTTATGCTAATATAGATTTCTGCTGACTCAAGTACTATTGGATAGTATTTTAATTAATCCTTAGGGAGAAGCCACAGTTTGGCTAGTTTGTCTGCCTTTTTCCCCATCCATTGTTTTGAGTATTTCTAGGTTAAAATGAAATAAAATAAACCAGGGGTCTCCAACCTTGGTCCCTTTAAGACTTGTGGACTTCAACTCCCAGAGTTCCTCAGCCAGCAAAGCCGAGCTGGCTGAGGAACTCTGGGAGTTGAAGTCCACAAGTCTTAAAGGGACCGAGGTTGGAGACCCCTGAAATAAACATATAGGAAGACAGTAGAGCAGAAATCACTCAAGAGGAGGGAGTTAGGTCCTACTAGGATTATTCAACTACCTGTGCCTTTTAGATTAGGAAGGTGAGATTGACTAACTAGTAGACACTCACCTCTTACTTCACATGAAAAGTGTGGAACATTACTGAATGGACAAATTAGGAAATGTGAATAAGCAACAAAACTTCAGGTCCTCTGGACACGGCTATGAGGAAGGTCTTCTTCTTCTGAAGGTTTCACATTCATATTCATATTCACATTTCATAATATTGTCAAAGCCACAGAAGTACAGAAACAGTCCATCTATTGCAAATGAAACAGGTCTATTATCTTCTACCTTTTAGGAAGCTTGTAGAAAAGCTAGTGTCAAAAAACAAGTGGGGGATAGTAGAAATGAAAGGAACTTGGGAAACAAAGTGGCGAAGTATTACACTTTTCCAGAAAATGTTTTTTGTAGAAGTTAAAATCACCCAGACTCAGTTCTTTGGGAGTATAGCACTTTTTGAATATTTGTGTGTCTGTTCTATCGGTACGCCATCACTTTGCTAAACAAATAATTCCCACAATACTGTCAAACTATTTACTGAATCTGCACTACTATTAATCTTCTCATAGTTCCCATCACCAATCTCTTTCCACTTATGACTTTATGACTATAACTTGTTGCTGGCAATCCTTATGATTTATATTGATATACTGACCATCAATTGTGTTGTAAATGTTGTACCTTGATGAACGTATCTTTTCTTTTATGTACACTGAGAGCATATGCACCAAGACAAATTCCTTGTGTGTCCAATCACACTTGGCCAATAAAAAATTCTATTCTATTCTATTCTATTCTATTCTATTCTATTCTATTCTATTCAATTCAATTCAATTCAATTCAATTCAATTCAATTCTAGTTTAACAGATTATTCTTGTAAAGAGGAAAATAAAACTAATAAACAATTGACAGTGCATATTTTGTCTTCCTTGAAGCAGCTTTACTAGCTAGAGATCCAATCATGTTGTGAATTTTAGCAAAATCCAGATAGTTCAAAAGTTAAATTGCTGTGTTTTTTTTTTCTGGCTTTCAAATGCAGACCATATGTGTGTTTAAACAGAGTTTTAGTCTTGCTCTCCTCCCTGCGGTCAAGTTCTATTATTTCACTTGCCACTCCCATTATTTAATGAAGCATAGATTAATTTAAAATACTGTGCTCTAATGTTTTTATGCTGAAAGTCAGTTTTATAATAAAATTATTATCTTTTTTATTTATAAGTCAAAGTGGTGAACATATCTAATAGTTCTTCCACCTCCTACTTTTCCCACAACACGAAGCCTGTGAGTGCATTGGGCTCTACATTGGGCTAGCTAGACCAGGGGTCTGCAAACTTGGCTCTTTTAAGACTTGTGGACATCAACTCTCTGGGAGTTGATGTCCACAAGTCTTAAAAGAGCCAAGTTTGCAGACCCCTGAGCTACACCATCACCTGAATCACCACACCAAACTGGTTCTCATTTTGTATTTAAAGTATCATTTCAACTGTACGCTCCCCTGAAATATTCTTTCTTATATTCTTTAAACTGGTTAATTTTCTCTTAAGAGTTCTCGAAGAATATTGAATTTGCAGTGGTACTCCATGCTGTAAATTGGAATTTTAAATTCTGTCTGTATGGCAGGAACTATTGGTAGCTTCAGTTTTCCAGGCAGATTTTACATTATTGTTTAATCTACGTTTTTTCTGGTACTATATGGAAAATTTAAGTTTTGCCGTTATTGTCAGGTGATATAATAATTGTTTTATCAAACTTTGAGGAGATTTTACTTCTTTTCTGTAAAACCTTTTAGGCGCCTGAAGATAGAGTTTAGTACATTTTGTACATCCTGGTTAACTACCACTTAATTCCTACACAGTGAAGACTGCTTATAAAAATATATCTGAACACATTTTTCTGTTTTAGTCTGAGCGTTGTCCAAGATTTTTTTGATATGACATCCATTGTGCCAATAACCACTGGAACCACTATGGCAGGTTTATACTATAATTTTTCAATTTCAATTTTCAAATCTTGATGCTTTGGGATCTTCTTTGCCTTCTATTCTACTATCCCCTGCTATTGTCACATCAGTTATCCACACTTTCATTTTTCCAGCCAGTTATATCTTGTGTGTTATGATTCTAGATTTTATCCGTCTGTATTTGGAAATCCCACAATATTTTAACCTGCTCATTTTCAATTAGTTTTTCAACTATATAGGCCCACTAATTTTTCACTATTGATACATCCTAATGTACCAATAATGGTCCAGTGGATCATTTTGGTGACTGTGTTATGCTGTTGTTTATAATCAGCTTTATGATCTTCATGCACAAGCTGAGTATATTGTCTACTTCTGCTTCTTTGCACAATGTGCATTTTGAATCATTTGATGGTTTTTCAGTTTCAGCCTTCATTGCATTAGTTCAAATAACTGGCTCCTGTGCAGCCAAAAATCAAGAATCCTTCAGTTTCTTTTTTAATGTTCCAGTTGTAAGCTATTGTCAGATTTTATCTTTATTCACTTTCCCTTCAATCTTTTAGTCTTCTAGTCTAACTTCCTGCTCAGGCTAACACGAAGCCTGTGAGTGCATTGGGCTCTACATTGGGCTAGCTAGACCAGGGGTCTGCAAACTTGGCTCTTTTAAGACTTGTGGACATCAACTCTCTGGGAGTTGATGTCCACAAGTCTTAAAAGAGCCAAGTTTGCAGACCCCTGAGCTACACCATCACCTGAATCACCACACCAAACTGGTTCTCATTTTGTATTTAAAGTATCATTTCAACTGTACGCTCCCCTGAAATATTCTTTCTTATATTCTTTAAACTGGTTAATTTTCTCTTAAGAGTTCTCGAAGAATATTGAATTTGCAGTGGTACTCCATGCTGTAAATTGGAATTTTAAATTCTGTCTGTATGGCAGGAACTATTGGTAGCTTCAGTTTTCCAGGCAGATTTTACATTATTGTTTAATCTACGTTTTTTCTGGTACTATATGGAAAATTTAAGTTTTGCCATTATTGTCAGGTGATATAATAATTGTTTTATCAAACTTTGAGGAGATTTTACTTCTTTTCTGTAAAACCTTTTAGGTGCCTGAAGATAGAGTTTAGTACATTTTGTACATCCTGGTTAACTACCACTTAATTCCTACACAGTGAAGACTGCTTATAAAAATATATCTGAACACATTTTTCTGTTTTAGTCTGAGCGTTGTCCAAGATTTTTTTGATATGACATCCATTGTGCCAATAACCACTGGAACCACTATGGCAGGTTTATACTATAATTTTTCAATTTCAATTTTCAAATCTTGATGCTTTGGGATCTTCTTTGCCTTCTATTCTACTATCCCCTGCTATTGTCACATCAGTTATCCACACTTTCATTTTTCCAGCCAGTTATATCTTGTGTGTTATGATTCTAGATTTTATCCGTCTGTATTTGGAAATCCCACAATATTTTAACCTGCTCATTTTCAATTAGTTTTTCAACTATATAGGCCCACTAATTTTTCACTATTGATACATCCTAATGTACCAATAATGGTCCAGTGGATCATTTTGGTGACTGTGTTATGCTGTTGTTTATAATCAGCTTTATGATCTTCATGCACAAGCTGAGTATATTGTCTACTTCTGCTTCTTTGCACAATGTGCATTTTGAATCATTTGATGGTTTTTCAGTTTCAGCCTTCATTGCATTAGTTCAAATAACTGGCTCCTGTGCAGCCAAAAATCAAGAATCCTTCAGTTTCTTTTTTAATGTTCCAGTTGTAAGCTATTGTCAGATTTTATCTTTATTCACTTTCCCTTCAATCTTTTAGTCTTCTAGTCTAACTTCCTGCTCAGGCTAACCCTAACCCTATACCATTTCAGACAAATAGTTTCCAAACTCTTCTTAAAAACTTCCAGCGTTGGAGCACCCACAACTTCTGCAGGCAAGTGGTTCTACTGGTTAATTGTTCTAACCAGTTTTGTAGAATTCTATAGATATATCAAACCAATTTTGTAGAAATTGACTTAGCAATAAAAACTTAGCACTTAGACTTATATACCTCTTCATAGTGCTTTACAGCCCTCTCTAAGTGATTTACAGAATTAGCATATTGCCTTCAATAAACTGACTCCTCATTTTACCGACCTTGGAAGATGGAAGTCTGAGTCAAGCATGAGCTGCTAAGGACTGAACTCCTGGCAGTGAGCTGAATTAGCCTACAATATTGCTGTCAGCCCTGGAGACCATCTTTTTCTTTGGATCTTCAGGGCTGCCACACTTAGTGCTGTGGGAAACTGGGAGGAGGGATAGGATAGAGTGGTGGAGATATGTAGCCAAAATAACATTCCTTTCTCTGAGAGTCAAGGCCACTCTGCCCTGCACCTGGAGTGGCATGACTGGGAGGCATCTCCAGTTGGGATGGTACATTGATTGGACCACGTGATGGACATATGGGTGCTGGGGAAGGGGCTTGGACTTTCTTTTGGGTGGGGAAAACCTGGAAGCTTTCAGATTTGGGTTTTCCCAGATGTGCCAAGATGACATCCCTAATAGAATGGGACTTTGAGGAACTTCTAGCCTCGGAGTCTTCTTTCGTTGGGGGTGTTACTTGGAACCCTGACAACTGCTTTCTAACCACTGTGCCACCGCAGCTCCTTAATTAATGTTTTTCCTTGCCAGCATCCTGTTTATATTTTTATTATATTATTTCAATATTCACTTTTTGTTTCCTGTATATTTAGTAAGCTCCAGCGTTTAGTGTGCATCAGTATTTGTTCTTGGCTGTCTTTTACATAATTAGCCAATCCATGCTTTTCTTCTTTGACAGTTTGTTTGATCTGAAGTAAACCTCAGCCTCCATTTTTATGGGACCAATAGATCATATCATTCTGGAGTTGTACTGCATAGTGAATAGTCATTTCCAACACTGAAAATTTTTAAGAAAATGTTGGATAGCCATTTGTCTGAAATGGTGTAGAGTTTCCTGTCTGGGCAAGGGGTTGGGCTAGAAGACCTCCAAGGTCCCTTCCAACTCTGTTATTACGTTATGTCATCTGCTTTCTTGTATTTTCAGTCCAAACTGTCCAGTTCACCATGTGTTCTAATTCTAATGGAATAATATATCATAGGTATGGGCCGAGTATTAATAGATTTGATGCTGTTTTCACCGTTTAATTTCGTCTGTAGCAATTTTCTCACCTCTTTGAGATATTCTTTATTCATCATATTTTTAACTTGCCTGTATTTGATATTATCCAATTATAAAATGCTCAGACACATGTAGGCTTTTTCCTGATGGCACCTGATGGTTTGGCTATTTGAAATTTCAATTTTATTTGATTTTACCCCAATTTATTGCTACTGAAGTACATTTTCTTAAGCCGAATTCCATTGCTGTATCTATGCTAGAAATTCTGACAGTGCTTGTCAATGATTGGATTTCGATTTCTGATTTTCCATAAAGCTTCAGATCATACATGTAAAAGCAAGGGTCTCCAACCTTGGTCCCTTTAAGACTTGTGGACTTCAACTTCCAGAGTCCCTCAGCCAGCAAAGTTGGCTGAGGAACTCTGGGAGTTGAAGTCCACAAGTCTTTTTTTTTTTTTTTATTGAAAGAGTTTTAAAAAAACAAAAACATTTTCCCCCCTTTTTTCCCCCTCCCTCCCAAAAAACAAAACAAAACACCCCCTCCTCCCCACCCCGGCTTCCCGGTCAATCACAAGGTATAGTTATACATAAACCAAACATAGAATAAAATTTTCACTTCCAATCCAAATAACCACATCCAAAGCTTTTCGTCTCCCAACCCCCTCCCCATTACATAAAATAACTTTCTAATTATTCAAAGGCAATCTGATATTTCTTAATCTGATATCTGTTTTGTAGATAATCAATCCATTTTTTCCATTCAATTAAATATCTTTCCTGCGTATTGTCTTTTAAAAACGCTGAGATTTTAGCCATCTCAGCCAAATTAATAACTTTCAATATCCATTCTTCTATTGTAGGTACCTCTTCTTTCTTCCAGTATTCTTTCTTCCAGTATTGTCCAATCAACAGTCTTGCTGCTGTTATTAAATTCAGAATCAATTTAGTCTCAATCCCTGTACAATCCGTTATAATTCCCAAAAGGAAAAATTGTGGCAGGAACTTTATCTTCTTCTTCAGTACATTTTGAATAATCCACCAAATTCTTATCCAAAAGACCTTAATTTTCTTGCAAGTCCACCAATTATGAAAATATGTAGCATCATCACAATCACACCTCCAACATTTCGCTTGGATATTAGGATACATACATGATAATTTTTTGGGATCTAAGTGCCATCTATAAAACATCTTATAAAAATTTTCCCTTAAATTCTGTGCTTGTGTAAACTTAACATTTCTAACCCAGATTTTCTCCCATGTTTCCAACATTATTGGTTCCTGAATATTCTGTGCCCATTTTATCATACAATCCTTTACCAAATCCTTTTCCGAATCTATTTCAAGCAACACATTATACAATCTCTTTAAAGGGACCAAGGTTGGAGACCCCTGAAGTAAAACAAGTATGAGATTTATTAGCATTTTTTTTTTGCTGTTTGATAGCCAAGATTTGTTTTCTTCAAATGTTTTAAAAGTGGATCATGGCGATGATAAATGATAAGGATCACACTGAGTCATCATTATTATTATTCCTGAGGTAAAGTGAAATGCATCTCTAGGAATTGAAGTAGAATCCTATGTGAAACTTTATCTGTAATAATGGTTTAAAAGAATTCTGGGTGGACTGGGGAATTTCAGAGAAATCTACATGAAACAGACCCCTTTCTAGACCGGGATGCCCTATGCACGGTCACTCACGCCCTCGTGACGTCTCGCCTGGATTACTGCAACGCTCTCTACATGGGGCTCCCCTTGAAGGGCATCCGGAGGCTGCAGTTAGTTCAGAATGCGGCTGCGCGGGTTATAGAGGGAGCCCCTCGTGGCTCCCGTATGACACCAATCCTGCGCAGGCTGCACTGGCTACCTGTGGCCTTCCGGGTGCGCTTCAAGGTTTTGGTAACCACCTTCAAAGCGCTCCATGGCATAGGGCCGGGTTATTTACGGGACCGCCTACTGCTACCGGATACCTCTCACCGACCCGTGCGCTCTCACAGAGAGGGACTCCTCAGGGTGCCGTCAGCTAGACAGTGTCGTCTGGCGACGCCCAGGGGAAGGGCCTTCTCTGTGGGGGCTCCCACCCTCTGGAACGAACTCCCCCCAGGACTCCGTCAACTTCCGGACCTCCGGACCTTCCGTCGCGAGCTCAAGACACATTTATTCATCTGTGCAGGACTGGCGTAGATTTTAAATTTTATAGGGGTTTTAAATTGGTCTTAATATTTATATTTCTAGTTTTAATAATTGGGCATTAGAATAAGTTTTTTAATGTTTATTTTAAATTGTATATAAGTGTTTTATATGCCTGTGAACCGCCCTGAGTCCTTCGGGAGATAGGGCGGTATATAAATATGAATAATAAATAAATAAATAAATAAATAAATAACCAAAATTTGAATAATATTTATCCATTCGCGCCCCCCAAAATTTTATTGATACACTGACTTATTTCAGAAAGTGTCAAGGAAAAAAAGCCCTCTGTGTAAAGAGCCTGGAATTTGATTAAGTGTACCAGCTTTTAAAAGTTTAAATAAAGCTGGAAGTAATTCCTTTGAATATATTCTTTATTATTTTGTTTGTTTGCTTGTTTGTTTTAGTAATCTTTATTCATATTTTTTCACCTCCCTATATTTTGTCCAAGTTTTTTAAAATTTATTTTATTTATTTATTTTGTCACAACAATATATATGTGTCATACAAAAAAATTATATAGTATATAAACATATATACGAGTAAATATTAGGAGGTATAAGCATATATATATATAGGAAGAAGAAAAGAAAAACAATAGGACAGGAACGGTAGGCACGTTTGTGTGCTTATGCACGCCCCTTATGGTCCTCTTAGGAATGGGGTGAGGTCAATAGTAGAAAGTTTTTGGTTAAAGCTTTTGGGATTATGGGAAGAGACCACAGAGTCAGGTAAAGTATTCCAAGCACTGATGATTCTGTTACAGAAGTCATATTTTCTGCAATCTAGATTAAAGCGGTTGACATTAAGTTTAAATCTATTGGTTGCTCTTGTATTATTGCAATTAAAGCTGAAGTAGTCTTTGACAGGAAGGACATTACAATAGATGATTCTATGAGTTAAACTTAGGTCTTGTTGAAGAAAAGAGGTCTTGTCGAATTCTCAGAAAAAATGCCAAACTAAAAGACTTCATTCCCATAGTGTATGTGAGAGCAGGAATGCCTGCACGTGCCCATATGTCTATATGAATGAGGTGGTTAAAGTACTGAATTAGTTCTTCCTTTTCCCTCCCCGTAGGGCAGTGATGGCAAACCTATAGCATGCGTGCCAGAGGTAGCGCATAGCACCCTCTCTGTGGGCACACGAGCCGTTGCCCTAGCTCAGCTCTGCCATGCATGCGTGTGTGTCTTTATTTATTTATTTATTTATTTAGTCACACAGTATATATAAGCATAAGCATGAAATAACTATACAATATATAAGCATATATATAAGCATGAGTATGTAATAACTATATGAATTGGATATAATGAAAGGGAACAATAGGACAGGAACGGTAGGGACGCTTGTGCTCTTATGCACGCCCCTTACGGACCTCTTAGGAATGGGGTGAGGTCAATAGTAGACAGTTTTTGGTTGACGCTTTGGGGATTTTGGGAAGAGACCACAGAGTCAGGTAGTGCATTCCATGCATTAACAACTCTGTTATTGAAGTCATATTTTCTGCAATCAAGATTGGAGCGGTTCACATTAAGCTTAAATCTATTGTGTGCTCGTGTATTGTTGCAATTGAAACTGAAGTAGTCTTCAACAGGAAGGGCATTGCAATAGATGATTCTATGAATTAAACTGAGGTCATGTCTCAGGGTACATGTGGGGGGCCTGCATGCACCTGAGTGGGGGGCAGGGCACATGCGCGGGGGCCATACACGCTTTGCATTTTGGGGGTTTGGCCACACATGGTTTGGGCACTCGGTCTGGAAAAGTTAGCTATCACTGCCATAGGGTATAGAAGCTAACTGGGTCAGCTTGGGTCAGTCACACTCTCTCCGTCCTAGCTTAGGAAATTGAAAAAAATCTCCTTACCAACCCAGAGTAAGTTGGACAAATGTGGTAGATGATAGTCCACAATGTTCAAAGGAGGGATTTTTATAGTGTGGTGCATTGAGTTGGCCTGAATATGTAGGGACGGATGGGTATTATTTGATTTGTATTAAATTAAGCACAGCACTTCATGTTTTGAAAAGGGCTTGTATTTATGATAAACTTTGCACAGTTTACAAAATGGAAATGAATAGAATAAACTTGAACTGGCATGACTTTCAAACGCTGAAAAAAACCAAAATATTTATAACTATTTAATAGAAAATAAATCTGATCTAGAAATGGCATTTGGAGACAGACATGTGGGTGTATATTAAAATCTTGGATTTCTGTTGACGTATTTTAATTTTGCACTAAACATGGAAATATTGTTTCTTGCTTGTGAATCAGGAAATCAAAAAAGTTATGAATTGGAGGATATATTAGACATCAATGTACTTGGCAAGTAAGTTTAAACTCCATGTGAACAGAGGAGCAATTATTGTGAATAATTGTGAATTATCCCTTTCTTATAATAAATGTCCTTTTTCCTTCACTGCAAACCACATCTGTTCATTTCAGAGGATAGGAAGAAAAAAACTGGGGAATATCTTGTTTAAGAGCACATTTGGCCCAGATATTGGCAACTCGAATTGGAAGTCAGTTCAGATCAATCAATGTCATCTGATTGTACCTTGATGAACGTATCTTTTCTTTTATGTACACTGAGAGCATATGCACCAAGACAAATTCCTTGTGTGTCCAATCACACTTGACCAATAAAAATTCTATTCTATTCTATATGTTACAGAAGTCATATATAAGTCATATATCATCATATATTATGATCAGAAGTGTAGAAAAACTGTTCTGATATTTTATACTGCTCCAGTTCTATGTAAAAAAATGAATGGACTTTGTTTAAACTTGCACCAGTTTTCCAGTTTTGGTATGTTTTCAATCAAAACTCATTTCAATTTGCTCTTGATCTCTGTTATGTTCAGTAACCATGTTATGAATAAACAAGTTCATGTAGGTTTTCCTACAACTGTGAACAATCTCTAGCAAATATCCATGTTAAACTGTTACTGGGTCAAAACAAAACTAAAATATCATATCCAGAATCACAAAGAATACAACATAATATTCTGAATTATCTCTTTTCTCCCCCACATTCCTCTGGTCTGCAATGTGGAAGGAAAAGCAAATCAATGGTTTGGTTCCCAAGAATAAATATAAATCATCACATGGCTTAATTCGTATGGTAACAGTACAAAATATTTTGTAATTAAGATAAAATTTTAAAATTAGGATAGTAATCCATAATGATGAAATGCCTTCCGATGTTTCAAGTCAGGAATTAAGGAACAATGAGGTACTGTATGATTCTGATTGATGTTATAAATGTAAGGAAAACAGGGGAAAAAAAATACTTGTTTGCCAAGTTTTCCAAGATTGCTTCTTAAAGTTGAAGGAGTGGTGCACTAAATATAGAAATACAGGCAGTTCACTTAGTTACCATTTAAAGTTTCAATTGCGCTGAAAAAATTAACTTACGACCGTTTTTTCACACTTGGAACCATTGCAGCGTCGCCATGGTCATGTGACACTTGACAACTGACATAACAGTTGCAGTGTCCCAGGGTCATCTGATCAGGTTTTGCAACCTTTTGATAAGCAAAGACAATGGGGTAACCATACTGACTTTACAATTAATTGTGTTATTAACTTAAACAACTGCAGTGATTAACTCAACACCTGTGGCAAGAACGGTCGTAAAATGGGGTAAAAGTCACTTAACCAATGTCTCACTTAGCAACAGAAATTTTGGACTCAGTTGTGGTTGTCTGTCAAGGACTATCTGTATGATTTCTTGGGGAAGGGGGTACGTTATTTTTGTAGAACGTTTATCATCTGTACTAAGTGCATTGAATATAAAGAACTAGCCTCATATTTAATTGGAGCAGATTCATATATAACAAGTGCCTTCCACAATTTATTTATTGAATTACTTTTAATCCCATTTTTATTGTTTTATTGTTTTTAAAAATGTGTATATTTCTGTGTACAGAAATAATTTGAATACACTTCATGTATTAATTGAATGATACGATTGCTCTAATCTTTCGAGAATACAGAAATAAATTACTCTAAAAGTGGAGGCTACATCTGCACTGCCCCCTATTTTAAAAATGGCTTAAAACTTTACATGAAATGTTAGCCTGCCAATCTATATGCAATATATTTTTTCCAGGATTGAGCCTCACTGTGAAAACCCTTTTTGGAGTCAATTGAAATTTGGTTAATTTGCTCATGCTGTTGGTCTAAGCCAGGGGTCTCCAACCTTGGTCCCTTTAAGACTTGTGGACTTCAACTCCCAGAGTCCCTTTGCCAGCTTTGCTGGCTGAGGGACTCTGGGAGTTGAAGTCCACAAGTCTTAAAGGGACCAAGGTTGGAGACCCCTGGTCTAATTTGTAAACATTTGGACGTAAGTCTCAATGAAACTAATTTACCTCCAGGTAAGCATATCTCTCTCCTCACACTTCCCTATATATCTCTTCAGTTCCTCTCCTGCACCCGTGCCAGGCAGATGGAGTTCAACTTGCTCACTGATCCAGAAGCTCAGAGCCCCCCTCTTTCCCTCTCCGAATCCGGGACACCTCAGCATGCCCACAGGCACAAGGGGCAAGCAAATGGTAAGTAGGAGAACAGAGATCTTCTTCCTTATTTTAAAGGGGTTTTCCTTAAATAAGAGAAACTGTGCATTTGTGTTTTTTTTCATCTGTATTCGGTATTGGAAAAATTCTAAAAATGAACCTTTAATAGACTATATAAATTCATCTCTCGAAAATAATTGAAACCTCAATTATTTCTTTATGTACTTGGAGCTGGAAATGGGACCAAGCTGAGCTTTGCTGGCTGAGGGACTCTGGGAGTTGAAGTCCACGAGTCTAAAAGTTGCCAAGGTTGGAGACCCCTGCCCTAAAGGTCCACTGTTTTGCTCTATGTGAGACTAGTCAAAATGAAATTAAATGCATACATTATTTTGTTGTTTCTATAGAAGACACAAACTTGTGGTATACCAGCTGTTGTGTCCCACTCCTCCTCTGAGGGCCGGGTCTGGGAAGTCTGTATCAAGCGTGGCCACGAAGCCTCTGCAGCTTTGCCAAATTCCTTTCAGATTTCTCAGGGCAGGCAGGAATCCAAGGTGTGACTTCAGCAAACCAGATGAGACTTTGCCTGACTCAAGGAATGCCAAAAAGCAGATCCTTTATATAGGCCATGGGGTGTGGCTCCATGACTCAGCACTTATCCAGGCCTGCCCCACCTTTCCTTTTGCTGACATCGCCTCTCCATTCTCCGGAAGCGAGGATCCTCCCATTTTAGATTGTCTTCTGCTGTTTGAGAAAGGGAGGGGTTGGAAGGAGCAGGCCCGGGCAATTCCAATCCATGGCTGACTTCCTCTGATGGCTGCGTGTGAGTGAGGTTTGTTTGTTCATTCCTGACATCCCCTCCAGGCATGGGGCCAGGGCTGGGGGCTGGAGGCATGCCAGGCTGTTCCTCTTCATTATCAGACTCTGAATCTGATAGCAGGCCCGGCAGGAGATGGGAGGGGCCCGGCTGAGGAGAGGAGGGAGGACGAGGCACAACACCAGCCTTCTTTTCAAGGAGATGTTGCAGTGGTTAAGGTCTTGAACTGGGGCTCAGGAGTCCCAGGTTCAAGCTTATTTTCAGCCATGGAAGCTTACTGGTGAGTTTAGGATAGTCACTCTCACCTCGGCCTACCTAACAGGGTTGCTGTTGGGAAAATTAGATAAGAGAATCTTATATGCATCACTTTGGAGGAAAACTAGGGCAAAACTAATACAGTAAAGAGTCTTGTTGATGCAATTGAACCCATTAATGGCTCTGTTACCTTCCCACCAAGTTGGTCTCTATTTTTCTACTTGCATTTTTACATGCTTTCGAACTGCTAGGTTGGCAGAAGCTGGGACAAGTATAGGGAGCTCACTCCATTATGCAGCGCTAGGGATTCGAACTGCTGAACTACCGACCTTTCTGATTGACAAGCTCAGCATCTTAGCCACTGAGCCACCGCGTTCCCCCCTCCATAAATGTATACAAAAGTTTAAACCAGGGGTCTCCAACCTTGGCAACTTTAAGCCTGGCGGACTTCAACTCCCAGATTCCCCCGGCCAGCAAAGCTGGCCGGGGATTTCTGGGAATTGAAGTCCGCCAGGCTTAAAGTTGCCAAGGTTGGAGACCCCTGGTTTAAATAATCTGCCAGCTTCTTGGACGCCAACTGTTCTTTTTTCTCAATATTCTTTCCATCTGAGCCACCAGATATTGATCAACTATTCAACTATTATCCCTGACCTTTTCTCCAGAAAACATTGTCGCTGTAAAAGGTTTACCTCCCCAATGGAAGAAAAAGCAACTTTTTCCTCCAACATATTGAATGATAAACCTCTGTTGTTTGTTTTCCCTCTGCATTTTTTCCTCTAGTGTCTAGCCTACTTTGAAATGTTTCCAGGATTCACATAATCTTTTTTCCATCGTGCAATTGTAATTGTCTACAGTAATTCAGGGTATAGCTGGTCAACAGGCATCTCTGTTCCAGGCAGCCTATTTTATCTCTGCTTCAAACATGGCAGATACGATATAGTGACTCCCACTACCATGTTTCCCCAAAAATAAGACCTATCCAAAAATATGACCTAGATTGATTTTTCTGTGTGTGTCTAATATAAGCCCTACCCAAAAATAAAGACCACAGAACTGGTCCAAAATTCTGGTTACCACTTGCAAAGCCCTTCATGGAATGGGGCCTGATTATTTGAGGGGCTGCCTATTTCCAATAGTTTCTGCCCATATGGAAAGTTCAGATAGAGTCGATGCACTTCAGGACCTTTAAACAATGCTATCTATTCCAGGAAGTTTATTTTCAGGGCCTCTGTTGGCTCAGACTGCTAAGACAGTCTGTTATTAACACAGCTGCTTGCAGTTACTGCAGGTTCAAGTCCCACCAGGCCCAAGGTTGACTCAGCCTTCCATCCTTTATAAGGTAGGTAAAATGAGGACCCAGATTGTTGGGGGCAATAAAAGTTGACTTTGTATATAATATACAAATGGATGAAGACTATTGCTTGACATAGTGTAAGCCGCCCTGAGTCTTCAGAGAAGGGCGGGATATAAATGCAAATAAAAAAAAAAATTACTCATTCAAACCAAATTATATTCCCTGGAGATCTAGGAAGCTCCCACCCAAATGAAGTTCTGGAAAACTTTTAAAAATGTGGCTATTCGCCCAAGTTGTGGAGTGGGATGGCTATGAAGCCCCACCAAAGTTTGTCTCCCCGTCCCCATATATGCAATATGGTGTGAAGGCTTCAGAAATTTCCTTTATTGTTTTTCTGTTTTTAAATTGTAAATCATGCAGAGTCATTCTGGAGTTAAGTGACATCCCAATCCAATCCAATAAACAAATAACAAATATTTTCTTTTTCTTTTCGTTTTGAATTTTATTTATACATTTTTTCCTTAAATATATATAGGTGCTTAATGAACAGTGTATTGTCTGAGTCATTTTAGGTTTACAATAATTCTGATAATAGTGATAATAGTAAAAATAATAGTAATAATGTTCACTTATTTATAATAATTTTTCATCCTTTACTTATACATAATGATGATTTTTCATCTTCTAATTTCTACCTCTTTTATCTAACCACTGATAAAACATATCCCGTGTTGAAAAATATTCTGTTTCTTCCTTTTATTTTTAATGTCAATCTATCCTTTTCTGCACAGTCTAATATTTTTTTAATTATGTTTTCAACTTTGGGGTATCCTCATTTTTCCAATATTGTGCAAATACAATTCTCGCTGCTCTCAACACGTGAAGCATTAAATATATATATATTCCCTTTATTATAACTTTCTGGTATTATGCCTAACAAGAACATTTCTGGCTATGTCTGTATGTAGCTTTATCATTTTTTCTAGCCCTATGTGTATTTTGTCCCAAAAAGTTTTGCCTTTGGGTATGTCCACCACATATGATAAGAGCCCAGTGTCTGGTTACATTTCCAATATGTAGCAGACATGTTTTTAAATATTTTTGCTAGCCTTGCCAGTGGTAAGTGCCACCTCTAAAACATTTTGTACAGGTTTTCCTTATAAGAAGTTGCCACTGTCGATTGTAATTTCTGTCCCAAGGTTTTCGCCATTTATCTAGTTATATAATATATTCAAAGTTTTTCACCCATACTATCATTGTTTCTTTCACTTGTTCATCTTCCATTTTGATGTTAATAAGTAACTGTATAATTTCTTTATTAGTTTTTCATCTGTCCCTAAAAGTATCTGATCAAGTGTTGTTGGCTCTTTATAAGAACCGTCTATCTTTGCATCTTTCTCATATCTAGATTGTATTTGCAGGTGTGGCCACCATGTTAAATCCTTTGGTTTTGCTATATTCCTGCCTAGTTTTAAGTTCCCCTTCTTCATTTAAAATGTCTTTATATGTTACGATTTTTCCCAGATTAACAACGTTTGGATGTATCAATGCTTCCATCTTAGAAAGCCGGACTGGTGTTTTCATATAATTTTTTGCTCTAACTTTTTCCCATATTAAAAGTAGAACGTTTCTCACATAGTGTCTTTGAAAGTATCGGTGTAAGGTATTTTTCCCGTACCACAAAAAAACATGCCACCACCTCAATTGAAGATCACGTCCCTCCAACAATAGTAATCTTCTGTGTCTCAAATTTATCCACTCTTTCACCCAAAGAAGTTCAGAAGCCTGGTAGTAAAGCTCCCAGTACCCAAGGCCCCTGTTGTTGTTGTTTTCTTGCAACATTTTCAATCAAATAAGAAATATTTTCATAGGACACGTGTGATCTGTTATCGGGCTTCACACTTGGGCTTAGAAATGAATCACATTTAACCTTTAAGCAGTGGTGGGATTCAAGTAATTTAACAACCGGTTCTCTGCCTTAATGATTTCTTCCAACAACCAGTTCATCAAACTGCTCAGAGAGTTAACAACCGGTTCTCCTGAAGTGGTGCGAACTGGCTGCATCCCACCACTGCCTTTAAGTGTCAGAGAGACTTGGCAGAGGACTCCCAACAGAACTCAGCTAATTTATCATCTTTATTGCAACAGAATGAAATCTTAACCCACTCAGAAATGTCTGCAGGGTAAGAGTGTGCAAGTGTGTTTGTCAAGAGCATCAGAATGATGGGTGTGACTGGGTGATTGAAATCCTGTCCATTTTTAATGTGCATGACATACATCATGTGCTCATTTAAAGAGGCGATATTTATTTATTTTATTTTATTTTATTTATTTGTCACAACAGTATATATAAGCATAAGCAAGAAATAACTATATTGTTGTGTCTGCGCCCCCCGAGCCGGCTCTGCTGCCAGAAAGTGACTCGGAGCCAGGCCCCCTGCCAGAAAGTGACTTGGACAGTGAGGGGGAAGGGCCGTCAGTACTTACCTCAGGAGCACCAGCTTCCCTGGCTCAGCTCCAGGAGCCAAAGGCAGGCCAGGTGGAGGAGATAATGAGGCCTCCTTCTCCTGACTCTTTTCCGCCCCCAGGCCACGCCTGCAGACCCAGCTGACAGCAATCAGGCATGGTTGAATCCTAGGTTTCGTAGGCAGGAGAGGACGGAACAACAGAAGCAGGGGTGGGACAGGCCCAGGAAGTGCTGAGTCATGGAGCCACACCCCACAGGATATAAAAGGCAGCCAGAGCTGCTGTGTCTCTTTGTAACAGGCAAATCCACTGATTGACTAGAGCTGAAGTTTGTGACTCACCAGTGTCGTGGAAGATAACGAGGGCTCTTGGCAGACGCTGGCTCTTTTGTCGCCAGAGCTGATAGTGCTGGCTAATTAAGCCATCATTCGGATGGAGGCGGAGGAGGACAGAACATATACAATATATAAGCATATATATAAGCATGAGCATGAAATAACCATATGAATTGGATATAATCAACGGGAACATTAGGACAGGAATGGTAGGCATGCTGGTGCTCTTATGCACGCCCCTTATAGTCCTCTTAGGAATGGCGTGAGATCAATAGTAGATAGTCTTTGGTTAAAGCTTTGGGGATTTTGGGAAGAGACCACAGAGTCAGGTAGTGCATTCCATGCATTAACAACTCTGTTACTGAAGTCATATTTTCTGCAGTCAAGATTGGAGCGGTTCATATTAAGCTTAAATCTATTGTGTGCTCGTGTATTGTTGCGATTGAAGCTGAAGTAGTCTTCAACAGGAAGGACGTTGTAACAGATGATTCTATGAGTTAAACTCAGGTCATGTCGAAGGTGGCGGAGTTCTAAATTTTCTAAAGCCAGGATTTCAAATCTGGTGGCATAAGGTATTTTGTTGTAATCAGAGGAGTGGAGAACTCTTCTTGTAAAATATTTCTGGACACGCTCAATTGTATTAATGTCCAAAATGAAGTGTGGTGTGTGCTCCAGTCATTTCTGACCTGTCGATGTCACTGGTAATAAAATAATGCAGAACCTTTATATATCTATAACTCAATATTTAGTTTTTTCTTGCTATCATTCTAAATTAAAAAATACTTGAGGTTGTGTTTGATGCTTTAGGAGGCTGGAATAGGTTTACATGATTATCCTCTCTCCAGCCTAAAACATACTGGATTTTCCCTTACCAGTTTTACCTCTGTCCAGAATGTCAGTTTTGTTTTATGGTTGGTTTATATAACCAGCTAGATGTTTAGATTGGATTGGTATTTTTTTTTTTTTGTTTGTTTACATTTATACCCCGCCCTTCTCCGAAGACTCAGGGCGGCTTACAATGTATAGGGCAATAGTCTCATTCTATTTGTATATATTTACAAAGTCAATTTATTGCCCCCCCAACAATCTGGGTCCTCATTTTACCTACCTTATAAAGGATGGAAGGCTGAGTCAACCTTGGGCCGGGCTCGAACCTGTCCAGAATGTCAGTTTTGTTTTATGGTTGGTTTATATAACCAGCTAGATGTTTAGATTGGATTGGTATTTTTGTCCACATATTAAGTCCTTCCTAACCACCTGGGGTGGTTTGGATGTTCTTATTTAATTATATTCAAGGTATGGCCGCAACAAGTAAGCTGTTCCAAATACATCGTTGTTGTTGTTAATCTTCAATTTGATTCAGAGATTTACCAGTCTGGGACTGGTAAAAATGTAATAGTTCAAATCCTAACCAAGGACCTGAGAGATGTTAAGGTAGTGTCTGAATATATAGGCAGTTCCAAGTAGGGTGGTTTTTTGCAAAATCAGGATATTCAGGTCTAATAAATTCAAATTCAATTGTTGTTGTTTTTAAAAATCAAGTTGTTTTTTTCTTTCACACACCCCCACGTATTTTATGAACGAAGTATTGACCAGATCATGTCTTACACAACTTGTTATATCCAAGTACATTTTACATAGTTACAATTTCTGCCAAAATATTCTTTTTTCTTGCTTTTTTTATCTTAATACACTATTATATATAATATACACTTTATATAATATACACTTATTATATAAACAATATCACCATCCACCCTCAAATCCTAATTTCTTAACATTATTTCAATTAGATATCTTGTCTTATCCATTATTAATCATATATATTCTCTTTTAACTTTCCTATTAATTCGTTCTTCATCCTAATAAATCTGAACATGTTTGGGGTTGCCTTTCTACCATTTCATCTCTCTTATTTTACAACAATCTTTCTTCTCCCTCCTCTCTTTCCCTTCCCTCCCTTCTTCTATCCTTTTCTACTTTCTTCTTTCCTCCTCTCCTACTCCTACTCTACTTCCCCTTCCTTTCTCCCCCTCTTCCTTTCTTCCTCCCTTCCAACCTTCTCCCATACTCTTATTTCCCCTCCCTTTCTTCCTCTCCTTTTCCTTTTCTTCTATTCCTCTCTCTCTTTCCTCTCTTCTCCTTGCCTTCTATCCCTCTACTCCTCTTTCCATTCTCTCTCCATTGTTGTATTCATTTTCAATTCAATATTTTCCACAATGGTATCTGAGCAACCCTGATTTTTTCTCCATTTATTAAATATATTTCTCAAAAGCCCCATCACATTTTTTGATTATTAACTATGTATTTCAACTTATTCCATTTTTATCTTGAAACCTTTTAAATAAATTGACCTTTCACCTCTTATTTTCTTTAATTCCTAATTTCTTATTCCAACATCCATTAATTATTTTCCTCATTTACTAGCATTTCAATTTTGTATCTTAATTTTAGTTATTTTCATAGTTAAACCAATCTACATTTCATATTACATCTGCTGATCCATTTTACTATAAGCGATATACTTCTTCTAATTTGCTTCTTACATACAATTACTACTACTTTTTTTTTTTTTTGCATTTATATCCCGCCCTTCTCCGAAGACTCAGGGCAGCTTACACTATGTTAGCAATAGTCTTCATCCATTTGTATACTATATACAAAGTCAACTTATTGCCCCCCAACAATCTGGATCCTCATTTTACCTACCTTATAAAGGATGGAAGGCTGAGTCAACCTTGGGCCTGGTGGGGCTTGAACCTGCAATATTGCAAGCAGTTGCTGTTAATAATAGGCTGCATTAGCCTGTTGCGCCATCATTAGCCTGTTGCACCACCCTAACCCTAACACCATTTCCTTAAACAAACTAATAAACGCTTTAATTCCCTTCCTTCTATCCATTATTCTTCCCCTTTTAACCATTTTCTTTGGGTCGCTCCAGAATTCCATTTCTTAATATTTTTCTTTCTTTCTCTCATTCTCTCATTTTCTTTTTTTTTCTTTTTATATTTATTGTATCTTTCCCCCTGAATCCTTTCTCTAGTTTTTAAGATTGTTACTCTCTTAATTCTCCCTCAATCTTTTCCCATTTCTTTCTCTTTCCTTCTTTTTTGAGGTATATTCCCCCCTATCCATTTTTTTTTGTCACTGTCAATCGCAGGGTAATTGTTTATCTTTTTATCTTCAATTGTTTTCCCTTCAACATCATGTTCTTGCTTCTCATTTTTATTCACTTTTTCCTTTTTTTATATTCTAACCAGGCTTCCGCTTCTTTATTACCCTTAAACACTTCCTGCACCTTCTTAAACATCTCCATTAATTCCTCATATTCTCAATATTCCATATTGTCAATTCAAAAAAATTTTTTTATTTTAGTTTATGTGTTGTTCAAATTCAAATCCATTTAGTGTCTCTCTTTTCTTTTTTATTTCCAAATAACATCCAGTTCTAGTCCATTCCAATTTAAGGCTTTGTTCTTTTTCACCTCTTTTCAAAGTCAGAACCAACTGTTAAACAAATACTCCTTAATATTTCTCACAGTAGTCAAAGCAGTCGTTGCAGTACTTTCTTTCCATTAGCAGATGCCTCTCTCCAATCCACAAATCCCAAGGCAACCAAGTAGTACATTTAAATCCACATAAAAAATACTTTCTTTTCAATTTCTTTTCCTTATATTGTTAAAAAGTGCTTTCTCTCAGTTTTCTTTTCCCTGTATTGTTTTTATTTCTCCAGATCCAGTTTTAAGTCGAGGTAGAAAGTTTTCTTTTTTGGGCTTTAGTCCTTTAACTTCCTCTTTGTTCTTCTCCCTCCAGTTAACATTCCCAAGTGGCAATTAGCTGCTTATTTCACATCGGGACCTCTTTTAAGCTTTTAGAAAGTTTCTTTTTACCTGTGAGTTGGCCAATCATTCAATCAAACATCGCTCCTGCACAAATCTTATTCCAGTTGCCCCAGCTTAGAGCAGTCATTTTAATGGCACCCCTCCCCCACCGCTGGATCAAAGAGCTGCCTCTGACCCTTTGAGGAACTTGTCTGTTTTTCTTGGTCACCCGAGGTGCCTCTCTTTCTTCACAGTCCCTCCAAGATAGTTCCAGTCTGAAGACCCCCCAGTAGCAGTTTGTCTGGCTGGATTTTCGCAAGGCACATCGGAGCCTGCTATTTTCCAGCCAGTCATGCTGTGACACTTCCGGTTCCTCCTAATTATTGTTCTTGTTGTTACTATTATTAGGCTTGGATGTAGAGGCACTTGGTTTTATACTATTATTGAGATGAACTATATAATCAATTTGCGTCTTTGAATACAAGTTAATTATAAGAAGAGACCTGACCAAAATAGCAATGGTGCTAATTCACAACTTTGAATTCCTAAATATAAAGACAGAATAATAAATACCTTGCAATACCAGCAAAGATGTTTTATATCTATCAAATAAAAGAAGTGTTTGCCTCTGGATGAAGCAGTATCTATATAATTCTCTTTTTTTTCCCCAGCTTGAAATTGGTTGCATTTTTAAATTTTCAATTTGGGGCTGTGCTCACAGCCACCTTGTATCTGGAGACCATAAAGGTGGCAGCTCTAAATAGCCCAAGTGAACAACAAAACGGTATTTAGAGTAAAAAATAAAACTACTATTCTGCAGTTGTTCCATTTTTAAAAGATCTCACTAATTTTCAAATTCTGGTCTGGAAGATGTGAAATGTTGTCAACTCTGCCAGGTAAGGCCAAGTAGGAAACACAACTAGACGAGCTAATTCTACTATATTGTAAGGCTACAATAAGAGAATCTTGAAAGTCGGAAGATACAAACTTCCCACCGCCACTTTTAACCATCTGATCCATTAGGGCAGATCCTTCTTGGGCTGCTTTTATTTATTTATTTATTTATTTATTTATTTATTTTATTTGTCACAACATTATATATAAGCATAAGCATGAAATAACTATATGATATATAAGCAGATACTGTATATAACCATAAGTATTTAATAACCATACGAATTGGCTACAATCAAAGGGAACATTAGGATAGGAACGGTAGGCACACTGGTGCTCTTATGCACGCCCCTTACAGACCTCTTAGGAATGGGGTGAGGTCAACAGTAGATAGTCTTTGGTTAAAGCTTTGGGGATTTTGGGAAGAGACCACAGAGTCAGGTAGTGCATTCCAGGCATTAACAACTCTGTTACTAAAGTCATATTTTCTACAATCAAGACTGGAGTGGTTCACATTAAGCTTAAATCTATTGTGTGCTCGTGTATTGTTGTGATTGAAGCTGACTGATTTTTTTGACTGTTCAGCCACTGGGATTCTTGGCTCTTATCCGAGTTTTCCTGGGCAGCATCTCTTCCCCTTATCCTGATCCCCAAGGTCATTCAACGTTCCATGACACACGTTTCTCCCCTGGGTTTCTTTAAAGCAAAAAAAATACCTACTTCCTCTCACGCGAGACATTCAGAAAAATCAGGAATCAGAAAGGATTCGATATGTTCATTAACATGTAATTTACTTCTTCAGATAGATATATTTTTCCTGATTGCACGATGGTTAAAAAGTTATTTTTTCAAATCACAAAACGCCAATAGATCTAGGCAATTCACAGTGTTTACTCACGAACATTCCTCAAGTTGGGTTTCACTTTTTTCAGAAGCATATATGATCGCTAAGAAGAATTCAGAGCAAGAAATGAAAGAGGGAGTCACTGTTTTGCACTGCCACCACGTGCCTTATCCAAAGGATCAGTCTTTGTGATAAACCATGTACTGTATGGGCAGCGGCATACCTGCAAAATTGTCTTCCGTTCAAGCAAATGATTTGTGTAGGTATTGAGCAATTGTGCACAAAGAGATCATCATTTAATAATATCACTTTCACTGGTGGGGATGTTTAAAGGAAAATTATTGTCTTGGACCACTGTGAAGATCTGTGATGGATTCCTTGGTTTTGCTTCCGTAGACACCGAAAAGTCCCAGCAGAATCAGACTGACAATTCCACTCCTGAGGACGGCTCCTTGAGAAAGAAGCAACGTAGGCAGAGAACTCATTTTACCAGCCAGCAGCTACAGGAGCTAGAAGCCACTTTTCAAAGGAATCGGTATCCAGACATGAGTACCCGAGAGGAGATTGCGGTCTGGACCAACTTGACGGAAGCCAGAGTTCGGGTACACTTGTTTTCTTTTTAATTTACTTGAAAATGACCAGAATATGAAGGAAAAGGCTGAATAAAAAGCCAGATAGCACAACATGCCTCTGCATGTGACTGTATCTTTGTGCCTTCCTCCCTTTTGAGAAAGTAGGGCAATTAAAGTTTATCTAAAGAATATATTCCTAAGATTTTAATGAAGCATTATATAGTATACTTTTAAAACAGAGGGACATTATCACAATACCTCTTACAGTGAACTCTGTTAGAAAATGTAGCTAGGGAAATCCCTTTCTCCAAAATACAACTAAAAGTATTTCCTATAACAATATAACAACAACAGAGTTGGAAGGGACCTTGGAGGCCTTCTAGTCCAACCCCCTGCCCAGGCAGGAAACCCTACACCATCTCAGACAGATGATTATCCAACATTTTCTTAAAAATTTCCAGTCTTGGAGCATTCACAACTTCTGCAGGCAAGTCATTCCACTTATTAATTGTTCTAACTGTCAGGAAATTTCTCCTTAGTTCTAAGTTGCTTCTCTCCTTGATTAGTTTCCACCCATTGCTTCTTGTTCTACCCTCAGGTGCTTTGGAGAACAGCCCAACTCCCACTTCTTTGTGGCAACCCCTGAGATATTGGAACACTGCTATCATGTCTCCCCTGGTCCTTCTTTTCATTAAACTAGACATACCCAGTTCCTGCAATCGTTCTTCATACGTTTTAGCCTCCAGTCCCCTAATCATCTTTGTTGCTCTTCTCTGCATTCTTTCTAGAGTCTCAGCATCTTTTTTACATCGTGGCAAACATAACTGAATGCAGTATTCCAAGTGTGGCCTTACCAAGGGCATTATAAAGTGGCACTAACACTTCACGTGATCTTGATTCTATCCCTCTATTTATGCAGCCCAGAACTGTGTTGGCTTTTTTAGCAGCAGCTGCACACTGCTGGCTCATATCTAAATGGTTATCCACTAGGACTCCAAGATCCCTCTCACAGGTACTACTATTGAGCAACATACCACACATACGGTACCTGTGCATTTTTTTTTTTGCCTACATGTAGAACCTTACTTTTTTCGCTGTTGAATTTCATTTTGTTAGATAGTGCCCAATGTTCAAGTCTGTCAAGATCTTTCTGTAATTTGAGCCTATCTTCTGGCGTGTTGGCTACTCTTGCCAGCTTGGTGTCATCTGCAAATTTGATGAGTTCCCCATCTATCCCCTTGTCCAAGTCATTGATGAAGATGTTGAAGAGTACTGGGCCTAAAACAGAGCCTTGGGGTACTCCACTGCATACTTCCTTCCATGTGGATGTAGTTCCATTGAGGACTACACGTTGAGTGCGGTTGGTCAGCCAGTTACAAATCCATCTGGTGGTGGTGCTGTCTAACCCACATTTTTCTACTTTATCTAGTAGTAGGTTATGGTCTACTTTATCAAATGCTTTACTGAAGTCCAAGTAAATTATATCGACAGCATTCCTCTGGTCTACTAATTTTGTCACTTTGTCAAAGAATGCATACTATAAAGTGTGGCTTTTTAAAAAATATTATTTTTTAAATCTAAAAAGTCAAAGATAACTACGGTAACATAAACTAAGAAAAATAGAAAATAAAAAAGTGCATAGAGAAAAAAGGGAGGAAAAAATAAAAAAGATATATAAGGAAATGACTTCTCCGTTCATCAAGACAAATACAATTTTAGTAACTTATCACCTTCTCTAAGATTTCAATCAATAATCTCTTCATCCCATCTCTCTTCTTTGCTCTTGCTCCTCCTTTTTTTTGCTCGGTAGCAACAATTACTTTAGGGCAGGGTTCCTAAACTCTTCAGCTCATTGACTCCTTCATGAAGTTTCAGATTGTTCATCAACCATCAACCATTATATTACAATAATTTAAAAAATACTATTTTAACTAATTCTATTATGAATAATAAGTAGATCAACATCAATTTATAATACAAAATAAAGAATTCATATAAACGGAATTGGAAGAACTGCAAAAGTCTACCCAAGGCAAAGAAATCAAAACCTTGACAGAAGTAACTCAGACTATAGAGGCAAACCAGAGGGAGTTGGCAATAGAGGAAGCCAACCTAGCTGTAGAATTTCTTTCTGCAGCAGGAACCCTCTCCTCTGCTTGGGAAAAAACAAAGCCATCTAACTAAAGAAGTTGAAGAATTAAAACAAAGAATAACTGAGCATCTAGAACAGCACAAAACAAGAGAATAAGGTTGCCTGCACTTAAACTTGTTCCAGAAAAACAGCTAACACAAGCATTAAACGGCCCACTTGCCATGGCAAATTTGACAATTCTCTGTGGCCAACTCACTGAGGGCCGCATCAGGGTTTTGTTTGACCTCGGTGGGGGGGGCAGGGTGGGTATGGCCACTCATGTCGGGGGCACCTGTGGTGATCCAAGAGCTCCGGCAGCGAAAATGGAATTCAGAAGAGCTGCTTGCGGCCCTCACGAGCTGTGTTTTCAGCTGCGATGGCCTCCTGCAACCCTCTGCCAGTGAAAATGGAGCTCAAGACGGCTATCCGCAGACCTCCTGAACTTCATTTTTGCTAGCAGAGGCACCACGGGCCAATCCTTTGCTATTTTCAGGGCAGATCCAGCCCCGGGTCTTGAGTTTGACACCCCTGGTCATGACCCCTAAAAGATAAGATGCCAATATTGTAATATCAAATATAAGGACTAGCTCACTGCAAGAAACAAACCAACTAATGTACAGTACAGCTGCAGTTATACAGAATACCTGGGATGCAAAAGTCAGCAAAGAAGGAAAAAAGCCAATGTCATCAAAATGGAAGACCAGGCTGGAAAATAAGATTATCAAGATGAGACCAGATGTCAGTAAGCTAGAACAAATGAAACAAAAGAAGCTGAAGAGCAAGAAGACCAAAGAATACCTAATAAGGAAATACCACTTAACAACAAGGAAGATCAAGGAAGCCCTGGAAATAATAAAGCAGCAAATAACAGTTATGGCCAGGAAGATCAGCAGAAACAAAGCTTAAATTGCAAATTATAGGCAGAACCTCCTATTTCAATCTAATCAGAAACCAATCCTCAGAGCAACCTTTTCCCAACTAAAACTATGGTTAAATCTGTCTATATGTTGTGAGATTAAAGTATTTTTGGCATGCCTTCTGGTCTGCCAGTCTTCTGTGTGTTTGTCCTATATGGTGGTTGTTGCAGTTCTTACATTGTATGTTGTAGATGACTCCTGTTTTTTTCTTCTGGAGTTTCTGGGTCTTTTGGTTTGCTTAGGATGTTTTGAAGGGCTTTAGTTGGCTTCTGTGCTACAATGATTTCATGTGGTTGCAGTAATCTATTTGTGGTTTCTCAGATACTCTTGATGTATGGCCGTGTAATTCTTTTTAGGGTTTGTGTTGGTTGTGCTGTATTGGGTTGAGTGGTCAGGGACTTTTTGATAAAGTTGTGTGGGTATCCATTTTGTTGGAATGTGTTGTAGAGATGTTCCATTTCCTTTTTCTGCTGTTCTGGGTTGTTGCAGTATGTTTGGGCTCATTTAAATAAAGTCCTTACTCAGCTTCTCTTGTGGCAGATTGGGTTGTTGCTTTGGTAGCCGAGCACCTGATTACTATGGGTGAGGTTTCCGTAGACTTGTGTTTCTAGTTTGCCGTTGTGGTCTCTGCTGTTCAGGAAGGGTAGCAAGTTGTTGTTTTCTTCTTCTCTAGTAAACTGAATTCCTTTCAAATGTTATTGATGGTTCTGTGGGTGTTCTTTAATTGGTCCTTTTTTATTATGGTGAAGATGTCATCTATATATCTAATCTATATTTTAGATTGTATTTCTGGAAGTACTATGGTTTCTAGATGTTGCATGAGGACCTTCACTATAAATCCTGAGCAGTGATCCCATAGGTGTCTCTTTAACTTGTTGGTAAATTTGTTCATCAAATTGGAAGTATTCAGTTAAGCAGAGGTAAGAGGATTCTTCTGAGATCCATAATCCTGGGTGTTTTGATCTTCATGAATTCAATGAAGTCAGGTGTACTGTGAAGCAATGCAGTCATGGGTTCTTTGGCTATTTATTTATTTATTTATTTATTTATTTATTTATTTATTTATTTATTTATTTTCACAACGGTATATATAAGCATAAGCATCAAATAACTATACGAATTGGATACAATCAAAGGGAACATTAGGACAGGAATGGTAGGCACGCTTGTGCTCTTATGCAGGCCCCTTACAGACCTCTTAGGAATGGGGTGAGGTCAATAGTAGATAGTCTTTGGTTAAAGCTTTGGGGATTTTGGGAAGAGACCACAGAGTCAGGTAGTGCATTCCAGGCATTAACAACTCTGTTACTGAAGTCATATTTTCTGCAATTTCTGGATCTATAGATGTGAACAGGGCTATGACATCAAATGAGACCATGATTTGGTCCTCATCTGTAGCCACATCCCTGATTGTTTGAAGACCCTGAGAGTTAACGGAGTATTGGCTTCCTCTTGTGAGATGCTCAAGCTTTTTTGTTAGTTCTTTTGCAACATTATATGTAGGGGTCCCTGTTAAAGATACGATTGGATGGAGGGGTATGCAGGTTTGTGTATTTTGAGATGTCTGTAGAAGCATGGGAGGATGGGTCCATTGCTTCTTATCCGCCACTGTTCTTCTTTGGTAATTTGGCCTTTCTTAGTGAGGTCACTGAGAGTTCTCTTGATCTGGTTGTCTACTACCCTCACTTTCTTTTGTCATAGTTGTTATACTTCTATTTGCAGATCTTTGTATTTTGTCTAGACAACCAGATCAAGAGAGTAATCACCAGTAATCAGCACTCAGATCAGCATAGATTCACTCCAAGGTCAACTTCAGACCAACAATCAAGTAAGCGATACCCCAATCAAGAAACAGCCAAAGAGACATTCCTACTGCTAGACGGGGCTGCTGCTGTGTGTGACGCCACTGCGAGGCGAAGCAGGTGGTGGGATGTTGGTCCACTCCCCCTGCCTGCCTCACCTCACCTCATGGCACCTGCCCCGTTGTGGCCGCAATCAAAAAGACGGTGGGATAGAGTGGGCAGGCTCTTAACTGGGGCTTATTTTGGAGTTAGGTCTTATATTAGGCACATGCTAAAAATTATGCTAGGGCTTATTTTCTAGTTGGGTCTTATTTTTGGGGAAACACGGTACTACTATGCTTGATAACCTGGACTCTTGCAGTTAATAAGTGAACAGCCAAGCTGGATTGCATAGGATAGGAACTTAGAAAGCTCTCAAATATGACACAGAGTAGCTCCCCTTTTCCCAGTCCTTCTTTTGGATTGATAAAACCATGATCTTCGATATGATATGTAATTTTGTACGCTTAGTACTCATAAAGCCATTCAAATTGGTCCTTTTTCCACTCATGAAACCTATGATCAGCAAAGGAACCAAAACCTTTTGAATAAATCTGTCTAAATTGCAGAGGCGTCAAATAGTAACTTTTCAGTGGTGCCTAAAGTAGAGATTAATTCTGAATTTCCTTATTCTAAAGAATAATGAAGTTCAATGATGTGAAGAAAATTAAATCGATCATTCTCAAAAGGTAAATGTGCATCAAAGAATGTCTCTTCCAAAGAAAATTGTTTAGTAGGGAACTTAAAATAATGTGAATGAGTTAAATTCAGGTTAATTGTATTTATTTTGTCACAACTATCAAAGGATTTGAGAATATAAGAATCTTATTCCATTTGTAGCAAAACCAAAGATAAATTCAAATTTACCAATTGAGAAAGCATTCTAGCAATTGTTACATGATGATAAAGAATCAGAGCAGAGACTATAAACAAGGCCATAAACAAAACATAACAGAATTATTACTAAGGGCCAATGTTATTAAATTTGGTTTTCTTTACTTATTAGCAGACAAGATATTAAAATATGCTGCTCAAGTTAGAGATAGAAGTTTCCAGACTGTCAATGAAACATAAACTGTCATCTATCTGTCTTACATGTTTGTCTCACAGTGTAAAATACCTTTAATATATTTAGAATAGAACAGAATCAGAACAGCCAGTATAAAAAGAAAAGAATCTATCTTTGACTTGTACTGCACCATACATTTTAAAAAGGAAAAGCACACTATTGGTCACCACACATATCTGGAGCCATATAAACCATGTATATATCTATCCCAATTGCTACCTACCTGCCTTCCATTGAGGACCTGTATACTGCACGAATCAAGAAGAAGGCTGTGAAAATATTTACAGATCCCTCACATCCTGGACATAAACTGTTTCAACTCCTACCCTCAAAACGACGCTATAGAGCACTGCACACCAGAACAACTAGACACAAGAACAGTTTCTTCCCGAAGGCCATCACTCTGCTAAACAAATAATTCCCTCAACACTGTCAAACTATTTACTAAATCTGCACTACTATTAATCGTTTCATAGTTCCCATCACCAATCTCTTTCCACTTATGACTGTAACTTTGTTGCTGGTAATCCTTATGATTTATATTGATATTAATTGTTTCCTGATTGCTTATTTGTACCCTATGATTATCATTAAGTGTTGTATCATTAAGTGTTAAATTGTACCCTATGACCATCATTTGTGTTGTAAATGTTGTACCTTGATGAAGGTATCTTTTCTTTTTATGTACACTGAGAGCACATGCACCAAGACAAATTCCTTGTGTGTCCAATCACACTTGGCCAATAAAAATTCTATTCTATTCTATTCTATTCTATTCTATTATTCTATTCTATTCTATTCTATTCTATTCTATTCTATTCTATTCTATTCTATTCTATTCTATTCTATTCTTTCTTTTATGTACACTGAGAGCATATGCACCAAGACAAATTCCTTGTGTGTCCAATCACACTTGGCCAATAAAAATTCTATTCTATTCTATTCTATTCTATTCTATTCTATTCTATTCTATTCTATTCTCATAAATAAAAAAGTTTCAGAAACTCAAAAATATTTTTTTTTTACTGATTATTCTCAACCTGAAACTTTTTCTTTTTGCAGCAGGCTTATACTCCAAGCTCTTTATTACCCTAATCAGATGACCCCAACAAACCTTCACCTAATCACTTCTGACTACTAATGGGAACCATGCGGATGTTAAGGAAATATAGGTTGTGATCTGAGTAACCCTTGAAGTAGTGATAATTAATAGAGGAGGAGCTTCTGTCTGGAAAGTCAGAAGAGGTAGAGCAGCCCCATATGCTCAGTTCAGGATGCCATGGCAGCAATCTGCAAAAGAGGAGATCTGCTTTTTAAGAACAAATGAAGCGCAATCATGCAAGGAACATGTAGATCTGTCTTGCTTTCTGATTGCTTACTTTCGTAATCTGCAGTGGAGTCTCCTTTTATGAGCAGCACCAATTCTTCTAGGCTAGGCCAGAGAATGTTCTTTTTAGGCAAAATATCTCCTTATCTTGACATCTCCTTTGTTCTTTGCATCTAAGGCCAGAAATATGGAAAGCAAACATGTTGCCCTGTGTAACGTTATGACAAGAACTCTCTCTCTCTCTCTCTCTCTCTCTTTTTTACAGGTATGGTTTAAGAACCGCAGAGCCAAATGGAGGAAGCGGGAAAGAAATCAACAGGCAGAACTTTGTAAGAATAGTTTTGGAGCTCAGTTCAACGGACTGATGCAACCTTATGATGAAATGTATAGTAGTTATTCCTATAATAACTGGGCTACCAAAGGACTTACTGCCAGCACGTTATCAACCAAGAGCTTCCCATTCTTCAACTCCATGTCGGTCAATGCCCTTTCTTCCCAGCCCATGTTTTCAACATCCGGCTCCATAGGATCCATGTCTGTGCCCTCCTCAATGGTTCCTTCAACAGTGACGGGTGTGCCAGGCCCAAGCCTTAACAATCTGAACAGCCCGTCTCTTAACTCCGCCGTTCCATCCAGTACCTGTCCCTATGCATCCACAGCCAATCCTTACATGTATAGGGATACTTGTAACTCGAGCCTGGCTAGCTTGCGATTGAAGGCAAAGCAACACGCCAACTTTACCTACCCAGCAGTGCAGACGGCACCCTCCAGCCTGAGCCCATGTCAGTATGCAGTGGATAGATCAGTATGAGAACCTCCACCGCTAATTATGAACTATTAGCAGAAACTATGTTTCCCCTGCAGCTGAATTGCAGAAAAGATGTATTTATAATACTGTTAACAAATGTTTTACTATCGTTTTTTGTAAAGTATATATTTTTACTCACTGAACATTCATTTCAGACAGAGGATTTTTTTTTTGCCAAGCTTTGAATTCTCATCCGGTGATGGTGACAACATACCCAGGGAAATGGTTGACGCTGCTCATAATTTATGACTGCAATTTGTGCTTTATACATCTGACTCAGCGGTGAAATGCACTTACCTTCGCTACCGGTTTGAGAACGTGAACGTGCTTGCGCGTGTGCTAAGCTCATGCACGCCTCTTCTGCACATGTGCAGTGGGTCAAAAACGGGACGTAATGATGTCCCAGCGGGTGGGGGAGCCTCCTCCTGCTGCCACTACTGGTTCGCGTGAGCTGGATAGATCCAGCTGGATTTCACCGCTGATCTGACTCCTGCTTACATAAGGAAGTCTAGATTCTGTACTTGAAGTACCAGGTTTGGATTTACTGTATGTATATTTCATAAAAGCTTGTCATGAAATGCTCTGGGTAAAGCTTTTGGTTTCCTTTTAAAAAAAAATAGCATATCATAACAAAATATTGCCAAAAGTAATTTGATAGCACGAGAAGGAAATTTATGTGCAGACATGCCATGAGTTATGTGGAAGATCTAGGACAAAGAAACATATAGATGTGGTCCTAGGTATCTCTGGCTGCCATGACTGAAATAGAAGCTATTAATTTGTTATCAAAAGAGCCCTGATATTTGGAGAAAATAGACAAGTCATCAAACTTGGAACAAAACCACTTGGTTCTACAGGATACTTATTTAAATGTATAAAACCAATAGGTATGTGGACTATATTTCATTTCCCTGTGCAATTTCATTTTCTACCAAGCAGGAAATATTACTTAGGAGCCATGGTGGCGCAGTGGTTAGAATGCAGTATTGCAAGCTGACTCTGCCCACTGCCAGGAGTTCGATTCTGAGCGGCTCAAGGTTGATTCAGCCTTCCATCCTTTTGAGGTCAGTAAGATGAGTATATTGGGGGCAATATACTGACTCTGCTTAGAGCAGCGGTTCTCAACCTGTGGGTCGCGACCCCGTTGGGGGTCGAATGACGATTTGCCAGGGATCGCCTAAGACCATCGGAAATATGAGAAGTATACTTGCGAGTCGAAGAATCACGCTCCAGTGGTTGACTTCACAAGCCAGCTGCAGGCTCTTCAAATCGCTAGCCGAATTCGGCTTCAGGCGCGATGAATTAAAAAAGAGAGAAATCTTTGCTCTGATGTCTCCTTCTCAAGCCAGCTGCAATCACTCCCAATCGCTAGCCTAATCTGGCTTCAGGCACGATAAACTTAATAGGGGAGGAGTCTCTGCTTTAATGCCTCCGTCCTCAAGGCAATCGCAAGCAGTTCAGATCGCTAGCCAATACGGCTTCAGGCACGATAAATTCAAAACGAAAATAATTTTACGGTTGGGGTCGCCACATCGTGGGGAATTGTATTAAAGGGGTCACAGCACTATAAAGGTTGAGAACCACTGGCTTAGAGAATGCTGTAAAGCACTATGAAGTGGTACATAAGACTAAGTACTATTGCTATTATAAACACACACATTGTGCAATGGCTTAAGTTCCCAAAGACAAACAAGAAAAATGCCCGAGCATCTCATTCGCATTTGATTATTGCAGAAGCAACAAGCACTATTTGTATGCAACAATTCCTAACTTCTAGAAAAATTAGGTCTGCAACTGAATAGAAGTAATCAATTGAATTAGACAAATGGAGTCTCTTATCCTTGACCACATGCAGGCAACAACTTCCAATTATTGGTTTCCAGGACGATCCAGACAACCATTTTTTCACTGTTCTTAATTTCGTGGAGCTTACAATCGTAGTACATGTGCCTCTAATCATACTAATTTTTCTGCAATAATCTCTCACAAGCCAGCAAGTATAGAAAGAGCTTTAAGAACATCGGTTTATCTCATCCCCAAATTTGTCCACCAGAATTCCTGAATTTTTCAGGGCTCAGAAATGTTCAAATCAAAATCCATAGATGCTAACCATGACCAACAAAACTGCAGCCAACTGTAGTAAGAATGTATTGTGGGAAGAAGTGAAGGAAGTCATGCTCATCTACTATAGCTTCCTTTTACTTGACAATATTGTAACTTATCTCAAGCGGCAAACTGAGAAATGGGTGGGTACCATTGAAGTAATTTTTCATGTTTGGGTTGCTTTTTTGCTACTCCAACATCCTGTTAAACTACTCAAGATGGATGATCCTAAAAAACCTGTTAATTTATACTCATAATTTATATTTTTTTCTTTAAAAGTTATGTTTTGATGCTAATAAATTTGAGTGCTAATAGCAGGGCAGATTACATTTTAAAACTTGCCTCAATAGTTTTCTAGAAACAGAAAATATCTGTTTCTTTTTATCTGTTGGATCGTGTAGGACTGTGTGTATATTTCTGTATGTGCTTGTGTCTGTGTATAAACATAAGCACAATGGGGAGAGGTCATTTGACATTTTTTAAAATAAAGGTAAATTTAAATTGCAGTCTGATTACTGGCATCATGTTCTTCAGAGATGGAAATCAATAAAAAGGAAAAAACTGCAATTAATGCTCATTTTAAAACTCCCAAACATCTTCCACGCACAAAAAAAAGTCCTTCTGGTGGAGTTTTTGAGGTAGGACGAGGCCCGAGTAACTGTGGGACAATACTGTCTCTTTGCTCCATCTTCCTCAGATTGTTTTGGGGCAAAGTATCAGTAAAATGACTGACGAGGGAGATTTTTCCAGGAAAAGAGCAATTCTCCTTTTATAACCTTCTTTTCTCTCATGCAGAGGCATTATTTTTATAGTAAAAGGTAAAGGTTTCCCTCGCACATATGTGCTAGTCGTTGCTGACTCTAGGGGGCGGTGCTCATCTCCCTTTCAAAGCCGAAGAGCCAGCGCTGTCCGAAGACGTCTCCGTGGTCATGTGGCCGGCATGACTCAACACCAAAGGTGCACGGAACGCTGTTACCTTCCCAACAAAGGTGGTCCCTGTTTTTTCTACTTGCATTTTTACGTGCTTTCGAAACTGCTAGGTTGGCAGAAGCTGGGACAAGTAACGGGAGCTCACCCCATTACACAGCAGCACTAGGGATTCGAACCGCTGAGCTGCCGACCTTTCGATCGACAAGCTCAACGTCCTAGCCCCTGAGCCACCGCGTCCCTTTATTATTTTTATACTTACCCTCTTTTTTGAGCCTAGGGCTGTGATGGTGAACCTGTGGCACGGGTACCCATGGTGGCACGCAGAGCCATCTTTCCGGCCACGTGAGCTGTTGCCCAACTCACCTGCAGCTGTGTGTGCGCCCCAGCTGGTGCTCGGAGCTCTCCTGCGGATGTGCACGTGTTTGCACATGCTGCAAGGGTACAGCATTCGTACTGAGATACGGCATTCACGTGTGTACATTGCACACATGGAAACTGCATGCCATGTGATGATGGTGCAGTTGTGCACACGGCTCACGGAGCCACATGCAAGCCATGCGCATGCACAGATGGTGTGATTGCGTGGGCAGCACACAGAGGGGCATGCATGTGGAAGCCGTGAGCATGCGCAGATGAGGCAGTTGTGCGCACAGCACACGGAAGAGGAGCTGCGCATTAGCATGGATAGCATGTGCGCGCACGAAGCACATACCTGTTCAGCACTTGGTGAGTAAAAGGTTTGCCACCCCTGGCCTAAGGATTAGTTCGTGAAACAAATATATTTGCTAATTGTATTATCTAGTCAGTCCTAGAGGAGATCAACCCTGACTGCTCTTTAAAACAGGGGTCTCCAACCTTGGTCCCTTTAAGACTTGTGGACTTCAACTCCCAGAGTTCCTCAGCCAGCAAAGTCCACAAGTCTTAAAGGGACCAAGGTTGAGACAATCTAGAAGGCCAGATCCTGAAGGTGAAACTGAAATACTTTGGCCACCTAATGAGAAGGAAGGACTCACTGGAGAAGAGCCAAATGCTGAGAAAGATTGAGGGCAAAAGAAAAGGGGGACGACCGAGAACGAGATGGCTGGATGGAGTCACTGAAACAGTAGGCATGAGTTTAAATGGACTCCAGAGGATGGTAGAGGACAGGAAGGCCTGGAGGAATGTTGTCCATGGGGTCGTGATGGGTTGGATACGACTTTGCAGCTAACAACAACAAATTATCTAGTCAGTCCTAGAGGAGATCAACCTGACTGCTCTTTAAAACAGGGGTCTCAACCTTGGTCCCTTTAAGACTTGTGGACTTCAACTCCCAGAGTTCCTCAGCCAGCAAAGTCCACAAGTCTTAAAGGGACCAAGGTTGAGACAATCTAGAAGGCCAGATCCTGAAGGTGAAACTGAAATACTTTGGCCACCTAATGAGAAGGAAGGACTCACTGAAGAAGAGCCAAATGCTGAGAAAGATTGAGGGCAAAAGAAAAGGGGGACGACCGAGAATGAGATGGCTCGATGGAGTCACTGAAGCAGTAGGCATGAGATTAAATGGACTCAGAGGATGGTAGAGGACAGGAAGGCCTGGAGGAATGTTGTCCATGGGGTCGTGATGGGTTGGATACGACTTTGCAGCTAACAACAACAAATTATCTAGTCAGTCCTAGAGGAGATCAACCCTGACTGCTCTTTAAAACAGGGGTCTCAACCTTGGTCCCTTTAAGACTTGTGGACTTCAACTCCCAGAGTTCCTCAGCCAGCAAAGTCCACAAGTCTTAAAGGGACCAAGGTTGGAGACCCCTGATCTAGAAGGCCAGATCCTGAAGGTGAAACTGAAATACTTTGGCCACCTAATGAGAAGGAAGGACTCACTGGAGAAGAGCCAAATGCTGAGAAAGATTGAGGGCAAAAGAAAAGGGGGACGACCGAGAACGAGATGGCTGGATGGAGTCACTGAAACAGTAGGCATGAGTTTAAATGGACTCCAGAGGATGGTAGAGGACAGGAAGGCCTGGAGGAATGTTGTCCATGGGGTCGCGATGGGTTGGATACGACTTTGCAGCTAACAACAACAAATTATCTAGTCATTCACAACCTTAATATTTACTTACGTAATCACAGCTGCCCATTCAGAGCTGTATCTGTATCTGTATCTGTATCTACCCATCTCGGAGATTTTAATGAAATTATTTGGACTGTATTAGTTTTCACACAATTATAGAGTTATTATTGGAATACTTTGTTATTTTATATAAGTTAGACACTTCCTCTCTAATCGTTGTGCCTTCTCTCTGCAAAAATGCCTTGGTCTGCTTGAGTGAAATTGGTTCAAATTGATTTTTTAAAATTTCTGATACTTCATTTTTCAGTAAACCAAGGAAATGGTGCCCAGAGAGAAGTTGCTTAGAGACAACAGACATCTGAGTCACCTCTGAACACTAATGATCTACCTCAGGGTAAACTTTTTAAACAGGGGCCACTTCATGGTCCCTTAGACTGTTGGGGGGGCTGGACCAGCTGGGTGGGTGTGTCGAGGTGGTCATGTGACTGGGTGGACGTGGCTAGGTTATGTGACTGGGTGGACGTGGCCAATTTAGCAGTCCATTAAACAAGGGGTCTTGAACCTTTACAACTTTAAGCCTTTAAGCTTTGCTGGCTGGGGAATTCTGGGAGTTGAAGTCCTCCAGGCTTAAAGTTGCAAAGGTTGGAGACCCCTGCATTAAACAATGCACACAAATTAAACTTTATTTTTTTTATTTTATTTCCTTTTGCTTGCATGTTGCTCTTTTGATTGACTTTTCTTTTTACTGGATGGTTTTTTTCAGTTGTTTAGGAGTCTAGTGGTCCACATCAGGAAACTGTTTTGCAGCAATTCTTCTCATCTCCAAGGAGCTTACAATCAACAAGTCTCTCTCTCTCTCTGTCTATCTCACTCTCTCTGTCTCATCTCTTTCCCTCCCTCTCTCTCTTTCTCTCCGTCTATCTCTCTCTTTATCTCTCTCTTTCTCTCCGTCTCCATCTTCTGGAGGTGGGGGAGGTCAAAAACGGGGCATGTGGACTGCTGGGAGGCCTCCGTGCGCCCCGTTTTTAGTCTCCCAGGATGTCCATGTGCCCCATTTTTAACTTCCCCCACCTCCAGTAGCCAAAAATGTTCACCTTACCTTCCAGTTCCAGCCCACAGGGCTCACGAAGGTAAGTTCTGGCCTCGGCTGAGGGGTGGGGGCCAGCGGGTTGGGGGGCAGCCTTGTAGTTCCTGTGCAGGCTGGATTAATGGCTTCAGCGGACTGTATCCTGCCCACGGGTCGTAGTTTGAAAACCTCTGATCTTGACTGTCAAGGGAGCTGGAAAACTCCTGAAGTACTTTCTAGAAAGCAGTAGGATCTTACTATAGTTATCTGAGGCAGACTATGTAAACTGGTCCCACAACCCGCAGAGTTCAATGGTAGCTTTCCAGGTAATGGGTTTTGGTCGCCAACTTGTAGAGCAAACTACAGTGTGGAAGGAGGTGCTGAAGAGATAGGAAGTATCAGAAGCATACAGTAATCTTCAGAAAGCTTAGCAGACACTTGATTTGTGCCTGTGCTCTAAGATAAAAAAAATGAGTTTTGAACAAAATAACTTCAGTAGAAGAGCAGGAAGCAACAACATCAGCACTGAGAAGAGAGGGTGCCCATCGGGAATTTCTCTTGGTACTCTTGGGAAGGATGAATAGTTTGGGAAGCATCTCTTAAAGCAGGGTTCTCCAACCTTGGTCCCTTTAAGACTTGTGGACTTCAACTCCCAGAGTCCCTCAGCCAGCAAAGCTGGCTGAGGAACTCTGGGATTTGGTCCACAAGTCTTAAAGGGACCAAGGTTGGAGACCCCCCGTCTTCAAGGCTTTATGTCCCGATTTCCCCTTTCTAGGAAGAATCAAGTCCAAAGACCAGTGAGTACTATTACAGATTGGGATATCTACAGTATCAGTGGCGACCTGGCACAAGCAACTTTGGAAAAATCTGTGTGCAGAATTCAGTGCTACTTGAGCAGTTCTGGTTTGCCTTTTTGTTGTTGTTGTTGTTGTTGTTTTTGGTCTGGTTGAAATCAAGTTGGCAAACTTCTTGGAAGTTCCTTGTGTTGTGGTCCGCCAGCAGCCTGCGGAGCTGGCAACAGAGTCGGAAAGCGATGAGGCTGAGGTGAGGCCAGGGCCATCGGGGAGTGAGGTGCGGACTCCAGAGCCTCCAGAGACTGATAGTAGTGAGGCAGAGGAACAGGAGGAGCCTGTTCCTAATGCACGCATGAGAAGAGCTGCCAGAAGGCAAGAGCAGCTCAAGCAAAGAGGACAACTCAGGAATAGGGCCAAGAGATGATTGGCCCCTCCCTTGAAACAGACCAGCAATGGCGTTTGGCCTTTGCCGGAAAACAACATTGGTAGTTGCTTCATCTTCATCTATGTCTTGCATTTATTTTTGTGACTTCTGAACGTTTGCCAAGAAAGGCCTTTGGCAGTTTGCCTAATTGGACCAAGGTTGGTGATAGGACTGAGGAATTTGTATTGGGAGGAATTTGTTTTAATTTAGTTGAACTAGGCTGGGAATGAAGTAATTCTCAGCTGTTCGAATAAAGTTTGTTTTTTTCAGATGGAGTTTCCTACTATCTACTTGAGCCTGGGTCACAACACCTTGGTGCCAATAAAATTGTTGCAACAATAGCTTGGGCTCTGCCCTGTTTTGGGCTTGCCTATGAGTATAAATGTCAGCCTCCACTCCAAGCTTCACTCTATTTGTCTTATATGTGTGCAATTTGTTTTCAGTAGTTAGCGTGCAATGTCAGTATGTTAATGTAAAATAGCCATGAACCTAAGATGTATACTATCCTATTCAGATTAACAGAAGAGGGCCCTTTAAGAGTGTCGTCTGACATAAAATTAGGGGAGGGGGGAGCAAATGTTTTAAATCAGCATAAACGCCAAACAAGCGGGCTTTCTAACAAACGATGCATTCCTGAGATTTTATTTATTTATTTATTTATTTATTTGATTTCTATACCGCCCTTCTCCCGAAGGACTCAGGGCGGTGTACAGGCAAGAATAAAACAGACGGTACAATATACAAATTTAAAATGCAGTTAAAAAACTTATTTTAAAATTGGCCTGAGAAGTAAAATATATAATAAGCTAAAAAACCCCATTTAAAATTAATTACTAAGAATTTAAAAATTTGTTAAAATCAATTTAAGCCAGCCCCGCGCGAATAAAAAGATGTGTCTTCAGTTCGCGACGAAATGTCCGAAAGTCAGGTATTTGGCGTAAACCCGGGGGAAGTTCGTTCCAGAGTGTGGGAGCCCCCACAGAGAAGGACCTTCCCCTGGGGGCCGCCAGCCAACATTGCTTGGCGGACGGCACCCTGAGAAGTCCCTCTCTGTGAGAGCGTACGGGTCGGTGGGAGGCATGTGGTAACAGCAGGCGGTCCCGTAAGTACCCAGGCCCTAAGCCATGGAGCGCTTTAAAGGTAGTAACCAACACCTTAAAGTGCACTCGAAAGGCCACAGGTAGCCAGTGCAGTCTGCGCAGGAGCGGTGTTATATGGGAGCTACGCGGAGCTCCCTCTATCACCCGCGCAGCTGCATTCTGGACTAACTGAAGCCTCCGAGTGCACTTCAAGGGGAGCCCCATGTAGAGAGCATTACAATAATCCAAGCGAGAGGTAACGAGCGCATGAGTGACCGTGCACAAGGCATCCCGATCAAGGAAGGGACGCAACTGCCGAACCAGGCGAACCTGGTGGAAGGCCCCCCTGGAGACGGCCGTCAAATGATCTTCAAATGACAGCCGTTCAATGACAGATAAGAAACTGCCGGAGACCTTCGGAAGATTACCACGGGGCCCGAGAAGGAGCTGGCATTGGACCAGGCTTGCCTGACCTTTTGTGGGAAGGAGGGACTAACGAGGGGATATGGAATGTTAGCCATATTTTGTCTCAGATCCAACTCTACACTGCTGCTGTCCGGATGTATCTAGTAAAAGTACTTTTCTTTATTTTCAAATGAAGTCAAGGTGTATTCTTTCCTAAATATAATCAGAGGCAGCCTGACATTAAGTTGGATTTCAGACAAAATATGGCTAACATTCCATATCCATGTTTTTCTGCAAATGTTCAATGCACTGTTTTAGTAAGATATTCATATGAATGCATAAACCAAATAAAAGCAGCCTAGTCGAGATAAATCACATCGAATTTGGATGCTTCTTGACATGATATCTAAACCAGTTGCTCCTTCTGCATGTGCTTTAAACGAATGTTTCTGGATTGCTGAATAATCTGTGACTATTACTCAAGTAGAAGATTTGACGCTTACAAAAAAAAAAATGGTGTGGAAAGGGATATTGGCAGCAGAAAAAATATTTTTGGGGGGTGAATTCTGTGGTGACCAAAAAATGACCAGGCTTGGTCATGGTCAGAAGAGAAGCGTTTGTGACCAGAGATTCTGCTGGATGGGTCTTCCTTCCTTGCTGTGGCTTCCAATCCTTAAGCGAACAATACCTTTCATCCAGGGGTCCCCAACCCCCGGCCCACTACCAGGCCACAGCATGTTTGAAACTTGAGCCGGGCAAACTATGGGCATGTGTGTTTGCACGTGACTGTCCCCTTGTGCAAGCAGAGGGCACTTGTGCTCACATGTGAAGCTCTGCTTGCGCGAGTGCAGGGCACACCTGTCCGCCACTCACACCAATGGGATCTGTGCATGCGCCTGCCACTCACTCCCACACACATACACACTGGGCCAAGGTGGAACGGTTGGGGCCCGCTGCTTTAATCTAAGGCAGGGGTCACCAACCTTGGTCCCTTTAAGACTTGAGGACTTCAACTCCCAGAATCCCTCAGCCAGGTTGGAGACCCCTGCTCTGGAGAAGACCTTTTCTCCAGAGACTTCTCCTGCTTCTCTGGAGACCAAGATGGTGCTCCAGAGAAGATCTGCTAAACCAGGGGTCTCCAACCTTGGTCCCTTTAAGACTTGTGGACTTCAACTCCCAGAGTCCCTCAGTTAGCAAAGCTGGCTGAGGGACTCTGGGAGTTGAAGTCCACAAGTCTTAAAGGGACCAAGGTTGGAGACCCCTGATATACACTGATAACTTTAGCTTTTTGCTGGATACCAAGATATTTCCAAGCTGGCTCTCTTTGGTGCATGCTATGGAGAATTCTGCAGTGTTCATCGTACTGGAAAACCTGAAACTCTTTCACGATCTTCCAAGAAGTTTCCGGGCTGGGTAGCTTCAGCAAGTGCCACAGAATGTCCGTAACAAGGATATCCACAACAACATTATGAAAAACAAACCCATTGATTTCCTTGGATGCCGAGAAAGCTTTTGACAATTTGAACCAGCAATTTCTGTTTAAAGTTGTGGAAGGTAAAGAATCTGACCAGAATTTTATTCAAGGAATCAAGTCAATACATACCATATTTTTCGGAGTATAAGACACTTTTTCCCTTCCTAAAAGAAGCTGAAAATTTGGGCGCATCTTATACTTCAGTCTCTTCACGTCCTCGTCCTGGCTGCAGAGATTGCCATTGACAATGGCTTGTGTTTTTGGGCTCCGCACGTCGTGTTTTCAGCCTGCAAAACGCTCTGTTTGAGAGCCCTTCAAGGCTGTGGGGATCGCTGCCCGAAAACGTGACGCATTTCGAGGCTGAAAACACGACATGCAGTGCCCAAAATGGCTACCTGGAACAGCTGCTGCTTTCTTACCCCTTCCACTGGAGCTCCTTATGATGATCAGCTGTGCTTTTAAAGCTGTTTCTCAGCCCCAACCAGAACTAAGCAATCTTCCGTGCTTTGCCTGCTTTTCTAATTACTGCTCCCTCCGACCATCAACTGTGCTTTAGCAGCTGTTTTTTAGCCCAAACAAGCCCCAACCTCAAAACCAGCAAGCGAACTAATTTGCTGGAGCTGACCAGGCTAAGGACGAGCCAGATGAATACCTGATAGGCAGATTTTTCTTTTCCTATTTTCCTCCCCAAAAATTAAGGTGTGTCTTATACTCTGAAAAATATGATAGATCTCAAAAGGCCCAAATTTTGGTTAATGGTGATTTGACTAAACCATGTTATATCCAAAAGGGGATATCCTCTGTTGTTTATTTTGGTTCTTGAAGTTTTGTATAGACAGATCTGAGGTTTCAGAATAGACTGTGAGTAAAATTTTATATTGCATTGTTGCTAAGAAGCAACATGAACACCAGGATTTATCTTTTAGAATGAGAGAAAATGGGCCTCCAGCTGCTTTTACCTTCATTTACAAAATCCTAACCTCTTAAAATGCAAATATAATCCTAAATTAATATAATCAATGATGAACTGATATTGGAGTGTAATACTCCTACTTCCTTATGTAACCACTCTGAAGTGTTATCACTATGGAATAGAAAAAAAATGCACAACCATAATTCGTTCCATAACTTTAGTTGCAACCCGATTTGGTCGTGACCCGAACCCAATTTTGGAAATTTGGTGCTTACAAAAAAAATGGTGTGGGAAGGGAAACTGGCCACAGGAAAAAAAAAAGTAAATTTTTGGGTCAGAACTTGATTTGGTCGTGGTCAGCAGCATTCGTGACCAGAGGTTCTACTGTATTCCCTGGCATGTGTGTGTGTTTGTGTAAAATTCTTGTTCCAGTTACCTTTAACTGGATATGGTCAGTGGTGGGATTCAAATAATTTAACAACAGGTTCTCTGCCCTAATGATTTCTTCCAAAAACCAGTTTACTAAACTGCTCAGAAAGTTAACAACCGGTTCTCCCGAAGTGGTGCGAACCGGCTGAATCCCACCATTGGATATGGTGCATATCAACAATTTCTGAGCCAAGGTACCTCGATTGGGCTAACAGAATGTGGCCAAAATCCATGTCAATGGAATTGAAATTTGGCAATTTTATAAAACACTAAACAACCCATGACCCCTTGGCTCATTCTTTCAGGCAAATATTGGATTAACAGATGGAGTAGGCTAGACTCTCCCTCCCCTCCCCTCCCCATCATTTCCTTCCTTTAACCTCCTTCTTGTACTCTTAAGTATCACTTTCATGGGATCAGTAGAGGAAGGCGATTTGTACCGATAAGAAAGTGTGAACATGTGAAAAACTCAAGATGGCTGCTGAATGGTAGAAGCTTTTCCTTTTCCTCCTGACAATCTGCTGATTTTACTGCCAAAGCTGGTTCTTTGGTAGTGCTGCTCCCTGGATCTGAATGGGAGCATTTAGGAAGGATCCAAGGCAGCTTTCATAGGGCCATGGACCCACCTGGGAAAAGAAGTCTTGAAGACTCTGTCTGGGAGCTGTCAGAAATTCACGGTCATCCAAATTTGTTTTCTTAAGAATGCCTGGGGTTTCACTTTTTGAAGCTTTGGTTTCACTTTGCTTTTTATCTTTAAAAGTTGACTGGTCGAATGCTGATTTATTTTAATCCCTTGCTGGATTTTATCTGTTTTCTTTTTTTTCTTTTTCCCTTTGATTTATGTGAATAAATCTGAATAACTTTTTTTTTTGTAAGGAAAAAAGTGTTTTCATTGCATTTACATCTATGTTGGTCTCCCACTACAGGATTTTTGCATTTTACTAATTTGCAAAATGTTTGGAGCTTTTTTAATTTTTTTTTTAAAAATTTGGATGGAGAGTCCTGTGTTCTTTTATTTATCATTGTCAAGTTACAGAGAGCAACAATATATCAGATTACAGACAAGCAAATATGGCTGACATTTGAAAAAAGTAATTTATGAATTCCATATTTGAAATTTTTTTAAGACGTTTGATGAAATAATGATTATGGAAAATATTCAGATGCATCTAGCTGCAGATAAATTAGACCAGGGGACTGGAAACTTGGCTCTTTTAAGACTTGTGGACTTCAATTCCCAGAGTTCCTCAGCCAGGGAGTTGAAGTCCACAAGTCTTAAAAGAGCCAAGTTTCCAGACTCCTGAATTAGACTCACAAAAAGAATGTGATCTGAAAACAGATTTGCTGGAAAGAAATATGGACTCTACAGACTTAGGACTGAGTCACTTGCACATACCTCCCTGAAGTTCAAGCCTGTATTCTTGTACAACAGCTGAAACCTGACTAAGTAGAGAAGTGATCAATTGGTTTAGGAAGATTGAAGGAGACTGGGGGATAGATTTATCACATTAAAATGTAAAACAATTTCATTTGGACTTTTTTTTGGTAGATACTAACTTTGGAGATTGGACATTATATTTAACCAGACAGTAATTGATATGAGATGATATTAAGAAACAAATGTGGATATTGAGCCAGGACAAATCACTGTTATCTTTTGGAGCTTTGCGGTAGATAACGATGCCGTGATAAATTTTCTACAAATTGATTACAATAAGTTTGTTATTGTTTTTCTTTTTAACTATTTGGTCATCAACATAGTATATAGATGAAGGCTAATAACTTGCAAATATATTTAGTAGTTTTAAAAAAGTTTGGAGCTTGTTTTGCTAGGGGTAAAAACCTAATATTGTTGTAATATATTAATCAGTATTCACCTTTAAGCGTGAGCTCAAAACCTTTTTCTTTCATCAAGCGGGGCTGGCCTAATGATTAATTTTAATATTGAGGGTTTTTAGGTTTTTTTTAAAGGGGTTTTAATTTATTTATCACTTTTTATTCAACAATTTTAACATGCAGCTTATTGAATTAGATTTTTAATTGAATACTGTATTTAAAATTTTTTTCGATATCTATGTTTTATTTATGCTATACACCGCCCTGAGTCCTCAGAGAAGGGCGGTATAAAAATATGAAAAATGAATAAATAAATAAATAAATAAATCCAGAGGGATAATATGTGTGCATGTTTTTTAATGCACTTTAATGTCTTGCTTTGTGGGGGTTTTTTTCTTTGTTTGGCTTTTTGAAGAAAAACATTTGAAATTTTGTATTTTAACTTTCTTTGAATGAAATGAAATAGAATAAAAAGAATGTGCATTTATTATGCATCTATGTATGCTTATGCATATAAACATATATATGCATAATTAGGCATACGTATGTAAATGAATAGTAGTAACTTTATAAGGGATGCTCATTGTATTTTACATGTAGTGAGGGCCTAATATTACATTGTATAGTCATATTATCTTATCCATTTGCCTTTGTAAACATAAATATTGGGAAACTTTCAGCCAGCTGAAGAGGAGGAGTCAAATGGGGAACTAGACTTCAGTCCTTACGCACCCAGAAAAGCCATTAGCCTAACTCCATCCCAAGTTCCATGGGACCTTATCTGTTCATTCCCCAGGCAAGGCAAGCGGAGTGGGGAAGATTCTTGTAATATAGGTAGAATGCAATAAAGAGGTGGATTTGAACCTTTCACAAATGGATCTGGTTGCTTGTGCCTGACAATAGGCGTTAAGTATGCTATACTGAGCTGATCACAATCATTTTTAAATCTAATGAAAATATATTATAGATCTATATTTAAATAAGATTTCTGACCTTCCAAACATAATATAAAAGTCAAATCTTGACAATTCTTTTAGATTTTTCTCTATTGAACTCTCTAACTTCAATGAGTTTGGGAAAGCAGAGGCAAGAACCATGCTTAATGAGATATACTAGGGTTTAGAAACTATTCTTAATGAAGAACAGTTGGTTGTATTTCCAGGAGGAATTTAAAATTTAAGGACACAATTTATTTATTTATTTATTTATTTATTTACATTTATATCCCGCCCTTCTCCGAAGACTCAGGGCGGCTTACATTGTGTAAGGCAATAGTCTCATTCTATTTGTATATTTATATACAAAGTATATAAATATACATTATATACAAAGTCAACAATATGCATCATCAAATGGCAAGATACATATATATGAGCATCAGAGGAAGAGTAAGAATTAGAAATAAGGTATGTTTATTTATCACATTATCAAGTGGGCTGTAACATAAAATGATGCAAAGTTAGAAACTTCTGAGAAATCCAGAGGACTCAATCTCATGCCTCCATTAAGAGTCACATTATCACATAGAAAACTGGCAACCATCCTCCCATCAGAAATTAAGACGACAGGTTATAGAAGAGATATCCATGACATTTCCTTATTTAATTGGGATCCCGTTCCCAATATGGTAGAAGTTTAGTCACTTTCAAATTTGATGGAGTTTATCTGTGTAGAGATAGTACCACCACAATAACTTCCCCTTTTCTTCTTTGTCTTCTCATGTCGGAAGGATTTACCTTTCGTAAATTTCAGGACATCATTTGCTTTTGCACCCCAGTCACCTACAGCTCCTTTCTGGGAAAGATGAAACAATTGATGATCGTTAAAAGCCACAAAACATAAAGCATAAAATGGTTTTTATCACTGCATTGTAAACTGTCCAGAGTCTATGAGTGTAGGTTGCAATAAATATATAAACAAACAAACACATACATAAATAGCAAATAGTGCAATTGTGTTATCGTTTATCCAGGTAGTCTCTATTTTGTAGAGATTACTGCATGAAAAATGCCTATCCCTACCTTGGCATCAAAGGAATTGTTAGCTACTCGCATATCAATTTCTATTTCTTCTGTTCTTATCCTGCGAAAAGGACTGGATTGCTGCAGAAGAAAAAAAGATACAAATAGTCATGATGTGATCATTCCAGGTGCTAAACAAAAGGGACTTCTGACTAGTCCTCCACGTTCTTGTCATTTCAGCATCCCCAGGGCCACATGAACAAAAGCATCTTGCGCTTACGATCAATTGTGGCATCCTATGGTCACATGACCACAATCGGTGCCCTTCCCTGCCGGTTTCCTCTAAGTAAAGGCAAAGTTAATGGGAAACCAGCAAGGAAATTTCGAAGACATTGGGCCAAGTGCCTGACCGGTTTTTACTATACACATGCAGCTGTGCCCTCCTTCCCCCACTTCACTTGCACACAAACCAGACCCTTTTCCCCTGGCTAACTTGCCATTGTACATCTGCATGGACCTGCTTTACTGGGCTCCTCTGAAATCTCTCCCACACATATACTCATGTGCCCTGCACCCTCTTTCAATTGCACTCATTCCACACCTACTTTTCTGAGCCTCTCTTATTTGGATGGAAGAATGCATGCAACCCAGTGCCTTCTTTTCTCGGCCTGCTTGTGATCACATCCACTCTATGCGCTATACATTTCCCTTCCCCCAGTACCCCTATTCATTACCTTGTTCTCTCCACTTAATGATTCACACATTTTGGATTGTGACAACTGGGTCTGCGAGGCATCATTAAATGATGGCACATGAGATCATACTTCACAGCCTCATTGCTTAGCGACAGCAATCCCATTCCAGCTGCAATTGTAACTTGAGGATTACTTGCCCGTGATATATCTGATTTCCGACCGAAACCTTCAAAATGGCAACTTAAGAGCTTTTCTAGTTGCGAAATTGTTTTCAGAGTCACCAAACAATAGGACCAGAGATATAAGGTCACCCATCACCATTCCATAATACCTTCTTTCAAAAAACCTTGTAAAACACAATTCAAATTCAGCTTTTGCAGTTATGAAGGAAAGAGTTACCCTGTGATAAGACAGACAGCCAATACATTTAATAAATAAAGTGAAATAAATAAAATCATAAAATCCTTTTTCTCAATCCTCACCCGCTTTGATTTTGGGAATGTATGAGGACTTCTGGCTTTCATCTTCTTGATGTCTGGGGTCTCCAACTCTTGCTCATCTTTCCTTTTCCGCTTTTTTCCCGATAAGCCTGTTACATTTTACAAGAATAGTAAGCTTCCACAAAAGTAAGTAGCAGTCTAATCAATATACAGCTTGTGGTGCAAGAGCGAGTTTCATTTGTGCTATAAATTCAGGTATGAAATAGTTATTTAAAATATCACTAATCAGCAGGAACTGATTCACCCGATGTCTGGATATGTACAACATGCTAAGCAAAATAATCCAGACTTCCGGTGGTGACGTCGCACCAGCACAGAGCAAACAAACGGGGCTCCATTTAGTTTGCCCGAATTTTCACATTTTTGAGACCCTCAGGGTGAAACTGGATCTCGGAGGGAGCAACGGTGTAGAGGGGAAACCTTGGAGTTGGCAGAGAAAGGGGCGATCTCCTGCTATAACAAGAGGATGCCCTCAGATCAGACGCAAAAGAAATCGTCCTTCATGGCAGATCTGGAGGCATGATGACCTGACTGTTCGAATGGAGTAGGAAGAGAAAAGAGTTAAAACAGCATAACGTATCAGGGAGAAGGGATGAAAAGGAGATTGATACTGGAAAGACACTCAGTGACTTTGAGTAATACAAATTATATCAGTGGATGAGTGAGTCTCCTAGATGGTGGGAAAGCGGTGATTTAGCAGTGGGAGCAGAGACAAGATAGTGAACGATATTGAAAAGGACAGATCACATGGAAGGTATATGTCAACGTTCCAGAAAACCCCTCCTGCAGAAAAGACTCCGAAGCCAACATCTTTCAAAGTTCTTTTACTAGCATAGGTAAACCGGCACAGTTGGGTGAAAACCGAAAGTGGGGATTCCGGTTCGTCCCTCAGTAATTCAAACCCCAAAATCTCCACCCTCATGACCCCTCTGCCGGTCACATGCTCCAATCCCCAACCGTCCCATGTCGAAACATCACTCCAGCTACTCCTTCTCCAGATGCGAACCCAGACTGACCTTGACCGGCAGGAAAAAAAACGTTGCACTACCACCCTTGCGCTACCACCTTCCTCCCCTCCTTTCCCACAGAGAATTGTGGCAGCATATGGAAGCCTTCAGCCTAGTGTGGCTTCCAAAGCTGGCAGTATGTATGAAAAGATTCGAAGGGGCACCCTTTGAAATGTTTAATGATTGATGATAAATTTGGATCGGAATTGTGAAAAAGTACGTGGTTTGGAAAAAGAACTCTGCCTGGAGAACTAACAGGGATAGGGTGAAATAGAAGGGAGACGTATTGGAATTAAAGAGAGAGCTATTTAAAGAGACAGTAATATTGGAAAAATGGTGTTAATAGTGGTGGACCTTTACTGTTGTGACTGCATATACCAAGAATCTCAGAAGAGACCTTTACATAAACAAGATATAAATAAAAAATGGACTATCTTTACTAACAAACATAAGTGAATAGTGGACATATATATATCTGATATTTATACTTATATTTATATCTATATATTATCTGATACATATTTTAGATTTTTTTACGCGATTCTGCTTTTATATTTATGTATATATAATAGTATATATAGGATTAGATGAGGAACTTCATATATTTATATTTATATATAGGCAATATAAAGAATCAATTTAAGGAAATTCTAAATATATGTTAAACATTTATAACTGAATTGTAATTAACTGATCTAACTGATCGTGCAGAAATATATGAATTTAACTATTAATTATTAATTATAAACTAAATAATTGTTTAGTTATTAATTTAACTGTATAGATATATTTTAGATATATTTAAATTTCTGACTTTTTATGATACTTAAAAATTCATAATATTTATAGTAAATGATTGTAGGGTACTTTAAAATTTAAATTATTTCTATTTATCTCAATTTCTACTTATATATTTAGGCTAGTACATTTTTATTATTACTATTGACAGCAAAGGGTAATTGACTTATAACAAGAAGTTACATTTGTGACAGATTAAAGAGAGTGGAAAGAAGCTAAATAAAGCTAGTTAATATATGGTATTGTGGAAACACTTTTTTAAAACTCTAAAAATGACGAGTATGACGACATTCACGAAAATAGGGAAAAAAACCAACTTCAGCGATAGTCTCCCCATTGGGACAGCGCTCAGTGGAAAATATATTTATTGGGCAGTGAGAAATCAGCCTCCACATTGAACCTACAGAATGTGCAGTCGATGCTGATGCTGATTCAAGAAACAATGATGAAGACACAAGAAACAATTAACGAAAAATCATGAAGAAATAAAGAGTGAGATGAGTGAGGTGAAAGAAGAAATTAGATGATAAAATTGGTACAATGCCGGAGACGATAGCCAGAAATGATCAGAAAATAAAATAAAGATAGTGGAAGCTAGAACATCAATGGTATGAATTCTGCGGCCAAACGGAAACAAACACTGATAAAACTCCAAAGACAAAACATGGATATCATCTGCTTGTAGGAGGTTCATATTAAGAAAAACAAAAAACAAAAAAATGGCAGTATCCTAGAATTCCCTAAGTTAGAAAAACTTCATCTGGTGTTGGCATCAAAAAAGTTAAGAGGTATAGAAGTATACATAAAAGAATGGCTAAACCCGAGACAAATATACGAAGATGAAGAAGGAAGCATTCTGGTGATAGAAATAACAACAAACCAAAAGTGAATGCTGCTAACAGTAATATATGCTCCAAACACTAATTAGAAGAAATTTTATCGCAAATTGCATCAGAAAATAATAGAGTTAGAATGGGATAATGTGTGCCTAATAGATGATTTCAATGTAATAGTGGACAATAAGAGGGACTACATGAGCAAAAAACAAAACAAAACCAAACAAACAAGAAGAAGACAAGACAACTACCAAATACTTTCTCAAAAATGATAAAAGAGCTAAACCTATGAGATGCATGGAGAGAAGTAAATCCAAAGAAGAAACAATATATCTTTTTCTGTAATCCTCACAATTCTTGGTCGAGAATCGATATGGTGTAGATGAACCCGGAATTGATTGGTGACACTGAAGACATAGAGGTACGGCCGAACACATGGGCCGACCATAATCCATTCATAGTAAAATGGGAGGGACAAAGGAAAAAAGCAAGATGGACAGAGGATTCTAAAAGAAAAACCATATGTGCAAATTATGGAAAAAGAACTTGGATTTTTCTTTACCGACAATTGGAAAGAACAAACAACACTACAAAACCTATGGGATAGAACTAAAGCGTATATTCGGGGTTTAACAATAGCTTATGTGGCGAGGAGAAATAAGTAGAAGAAAAAACAACAAAAGATACTTCAGGAAAAAATTCAAGAATTGCAAGGTGCATTGCAAAAAGAACCACAGAATAATAAAATTAAAGAAGAAAGAGACTTAGTGAAATATAAAATCAATTTAACATTACAAGAAGAAATGGCACAAAATCTTAAAATAACAAAACAAAACTTTTTTGAAAATGCAAATAAACCAGGGAGATGCCTGTCACATAAACTGAAGAAAGAGAGAATGGAAAAATTAATACAACAATTACAAGATGAGAATGGGAACCTTCATTACCGATCAGAGGGGAGAAAAAGTATTATTCAAAATTTCTTTTAAAAAGTATATAGCCAAGAGGATATCCCAGAAGAAAGTATTAAGCAATATTTAGAAAATACCAGAAGAAACTAGGAAAACGATAAACAATAAAATAACCCTAACCGAGATGAAGGAGGCCATCAAGAAACAAAATAATCCAGTGTGGTTTATAACTTGATGCTGTCTAAGCCAAAGTATGATTAAGCTATGATTAAAATGATTCTGTGGCATGCTGGGAGCCACTAAAAAGTCTTTCTTGGCAGACAGGGATGATGTTCACCTATCCCAGGGGTCAGCAAACCGCAGCTCGCGAGCCACATGCGGCCCTTTGGTCCCTTGAGTGTGGCTCTTCCACAAAAAAAACCATGTGCAGGCGCGATGGCTGCCTTACATGTAAACATGGTGTGAAGGCAGGTATAGGGCAGCTTCGCTCCTGCACTTTCCTCCCCCTCACACTCTCATACCCCCCTGGCCTGCTATGGCTGAGCTGGGAGTGTGCGCACACATGAAGAGACTCTCCATAAGTGAGCCACTGCCCGTCCCGTGCATGCCTTTCCTGAGCTTTGCTTGAGGAAGGTCTCCCCGCTCGTGCACACGCTCCCGACTCAGCCACAGCTGTCCCGGGCATCCTGAGAGGAGGAGGAGGGGGAAGAGGGTCGCTGGAGAGTGCAGGAGGGAAGCTGCCCTGTACCTGCCTTTGCGCCACATTTGCACGTAAGGCAGCCTTCGCTTCCTGCCACTTCAGCCTGGAGTCTCCTTGTGCGTGCGAATGCTCCCAGCTCAGCCACAGCCGGCCAGAGTTACGAGAGGAGGGGGGGGAGGAGGATGGTCACCCAAAGGAAGCGGGGAGACACACACACACACACACACATACAGAGAGAGAGAGAGAGACATAGAGACACATACAATAATACACAGAGAGGGGGAAGAGGGAGAAATACAGAGATACCGAGGGAAAGCGACAAAGAGGGGGAAGAGAGAGGGAGAGAGACATAGAGAATAGTTTTGTGACTGGGTAGGCGTGGCTACATGGTCATGTGACTGGGTGGGGGTGAGTGACATCGAGTTGGCCACGCCCTCCCAGGTTTTGTGGCTCCCAGTGTGTTTTTGTCCTGTAGGAAACAGGTCCAAGTGGCTCTTTGAGTGTTTAAGATTGCCGACCCCTGACCTATCCTATTAAATATGGTTATCAGAACCAAGCCCGAAGGTGACACAGCAAGATCCAAATGACTGCAAACCTTCAATTACTTACTCCTAACAAGCAGAATCTTGACAAACTAAACCTTTTAACCCACTACGTGCACATTCCATCACATTTTTCCTTTATCTTATTATATTTGATTGGGTGTTATTTTCAAACTAGCTCCATTCTATTTAATATTTCCCTCATGAAAAATTACTAACCTTCCTTTGTGGCCTCTTCTTCAGAACTGCTACTGTTTGCGGAATTCAATACTTCGGATGTTGGAGTCTTTGATGCAGAAGTTTTGCCCACAAAGTTGGCTGAGGTTTTTAGCACTTTTTTGGCTGTTTTGCACTTATTTTGTCCCTTCTTTCTTTCTGCTTTTTCAGATATTTTAAACTCATCCGTGGAATTCTCAGAAGAGGTCCTGATCTCAGCTGGGGCTGGCTTGCTACCCACTGAGAGTTTGCTAGCTGCTTTCTGGGACAGCCGAGTCTCTTCTTCACTACTTGAGCTGCTCGACTCAGAACTCTTTGGTTTAGAGACAGGGGGGCTGGATTTGGGTGCCGATTTGACAGCCTTTGTGCCTTTTATCTTATGAACTTTTTTAGCTTCAAGGCTACTTTCTACTTTCTTTGCCAGCACTCCAAGTGGTTTCTTCACTTTCTTTATGCCTGTCCTAACTGCAAATTTCTCAGGAATACTGTCAGAACTATCAGAATCTAGGAAGGAAAAACAGCAATAGAAAAACTAATCCGATTGCACTGCAACTTATTCTCGCTATTTTTAAAGTTTAGATTATTTTTTTTTAACATGGAAGAAAGTACCAATTCGGAACAATACACTGATATTATCAAAAGTACAATCTCAGAATTTTGAACATGGAGAAAATCAAGCATAGTAGCTGATACTTTTTTTAGGTGAGGGAGTCTAGAAAAGAGGATGTTTACAAGAATGTAGGATAATTTAGGAATTATCTTTGACTAATTCCTAAATATTATTTGGAGTATGAAAGCCCCAAGAAATACCATGGATGCTTTGACCTTAAAAGCCAAATTCCGTCCTTTCTACCTTTCAAAAGGAAAGCCGGTATTTGATTTTTTTGGCTTCAGGACAGTAGAAATTATTTTTGAGAGCAATTAAGTAGCTTGTTAGAAATTGCAGAGAATAATCGTAGCTCAGGTTGTAGATTTAGGCAGAGGTTTGTCTTCTGAGCTTGCTGCTTGGCTTCTGGAAGTTTTGTTACCAAATGTTGTGACCCAGGCCCAAGTAGGTAGTAATAATCTCAGTCTGTGAAAAAACAAACTTTATTCGAACAGCTGAGAATTACTTCATTCCCAGCATCACTCAACTCAAATTAAAACAAATTCCTCCCAACACAAATTCCTCAGTTCTCTCGCAAACCTTGGTCCAATTAGGCAAACTGCCAAAAGCCCTTCCTGGAAAACGTCCAGAAGCCACAAAAACAAAGACATAGATGAAGCAGAAGAGGCAGCTACCAATGTTGTTTTCCGGCAAAGCTGAAACACCGTTGCTGGTCTGTTTTAAACCTTATGGGAGGGGCCAATCATCACTTGGCCCTACTCCCGAGTTGTCCTCTCTGCTTGAGCTGCTCTTGCCTTCTGGCAGCTCTTCTCATGTGTGCATTAGGAACAGGCTCCTCCTGTTCCTCTGCCTCACTACTGTCAGTCTCTGGAGGCTCTGGAGTCTGGAGTCTGCACCTCACTTCCTGGCCTCATCTCAGCCTCATCGCTGTCCGATTCCGTTGTCAGGTCCACAGGCTGCTGACGGACCACAACACCAAATATCAACTACAAAAAAGTGCACCTGGTTGACTTCTTGCTAACCTAGAATCCATACTAAAAACCCAATATCAACTACAAAAAAGTGCACCTGGTTGACTTCTTGCTAACCTAGAATCCATACTAAAAACCAACAACCTCGATCATGAGATGCAGGAAGAAATCAGACTATCCCCAACATCCAGAGAAAGGGACACAACAGGTCTCAACCACTCCCAGCACACACACAAAAAAAACCCTGTGTCCAGACCTCTTCAAGACAGCCAGAACACATTGCAGCACCAAATCCCCAAGAAAAGCAGAGGAGAAATACTTCTTCAACATTTTTCTCTGCAATGGCTACCCCAGGAATTTTATACTGTGGTGCATAATATCCAAACCCCGGAAAGCCACACAGAGAAGCACAGCACAGAAACAGGTCCTGCCATACATCAAAGGAACATCAGAAATGGCTGCCAGGCTACTGCAACCCCTAGGAATAACAACAGCCCACAAACCCACGTTTACACTCAGAAAGAAACTTACAAAGGTCAAAGACAGTACACGGAAGGAAGACAGCACCAACCTAATATACAGAATCAGTTGCAAGAATCGTAACCAGTTCTACATGGGGCAGGCAGGACGACAGTTAAAATCCAGAATCCATGACCACCACCAACCAGTAGGCTGTCAAATGCAAAGTCCCTGATCACCAGTCACATCGACAACAAACAATACCTGTTTGACTGGGACAAAGCTGAAGTCATCGGCCACACCAAAACCCATCAAGCACACGAGCTTTTCAAAGCCTGGTATTCTACCAACGGGTCCATCAACACACACACTAACTTAGAACCAGCGTATAAAATAATAAGCAAGTGGACCATCCAAACCACCAACCAACGACAGAATCAACCACCCTCACCAGTTAAATTTCAGGCCTCACAGCAACCAGTCAGAAGTCACAAGACCAGAATCAGCCTTGAGATTCAACAAGATGGACTGATCACCCAGGATCTATATAAACAAACAAATCAATTCACCCCAAACCCCACTGAAGATGTTACCTAGTTTGGTAATGAAATATCTGAGAGCTAAGCAGCAAACTCGGAAGACAAACCTCCGCCTAAGTAGCTTGTTTTAACAATTCATAATCCTTTATTACTTACTTATGGTGTATTTTAAATTTAAATTTTGCTACTGTAAGCATGCAATGCAAGAAAAATATTAATTATAGATTTTTTATGTTGGGTTACTGTCTGTAAGTAACTGAAGACTGAGCAAAATTCCTGCTCTACAATGAAAGAATACAAGATATTAAAATGGAAAACAATTGATTTACCATGTTATCCACAGTACCTGAAGTATCAGAGGAGCTGCTCGCTTCCTTGGATGGAACTGATTTAGTACCACCATTTGCTAAAACGGCTTTGGCAGAGCATTTGACCAAAACTTTCTTTTCTTCTTCAGAACTAGAATCTAAATAAAACACACGTAGCTTTCATTTATACTGGCATATTTAATTTTACCTCAAAAATGTTGGAAGATTATATAGTACTGACAGCATTTTGTACTTGGTTGCTTATAACTATCAACACTATGTAAAGGTAAAGGTTCCCCTCGCACATATATGCTAGTTGTTCCTGACTCTAGGGGGCGGTGCTCATCTCCGTTTCAAAGCCGAAGAGCCAGCGCTGTCCGAAGACGTCTCCGTGGTCATGTGGCCGGCATGACTCAACGCCAAAGGCGCACAGAACGCTGTTCCCTTCCCACCAAAGGTGGTCCCTATTTTTTCTACTTGCATTTTTACGTACTTTCGAAACTGCTAGGTTGGCAGAAGCTGGGACAAGTCACGGGAGCTCACCCCATTACACAGCAGCACTAGGGATTCGAACCACCGAGCTGCCGACCTTTCGATCAAGAAGCTCAATGTTCTAGCCCCTGAGCCACCGCGTCCCCTTATACAACACTATACAACTCTCTAATAGAGAGATCACATATTATATGACAGGGTACTAACCTGAATCACTCTCTGAAGAAGTATCTCCTTTTTGGATAGAAACAGGAAGAGATTTGGGGGCAAATGCTTTTTTAATCACAGACCCTTCAGCTAGAGAAAAAAATATAAAGGTTTCATTATATTCCCTGTGACAATTCCAAGATAATAAGAGTTCACAGATAATGCTCTCAAGGTGGGATCATGTAGCGAAATCTACAGGTACAACTGCAACCTAAAACTAAAGTTGTCTTCAGCGAAAATAATTGCAAATACTTTTTATAAATTGAATAAGGACTATCTGCACTATTTATGCTATAACATTTAGGGATTATGTGTTGTTAATGCAAAGTACCTTTTTATGAACATAACGTACAGTGTTTCCCGGAAAATAAGACCTAGCTTGATTTTCCATGTCTGTGCCTAATATAAGCCCCACCTCCAAAATAAGCCCTAGTTAAGACCCGCCCACTCCATCCCACCGCCTTGTTGCTCAACACACTGGTGCGGCCACCACAAGGTCAGGTAAGGCAGGTGGTGAAGGGGGTGGAGCTGGCCCACGTGCCTCGCACCCGTGCACCTTAGGACCCTCGCAGCCAAGCCGGTGCCCCAACATTTTAACCAAGCAGGAGGCCAAGCGGTACACGGGTGCAGCGGCCACAAGGTGAGGTGAGGGCGGTTGGAGGCGCCCCACACACTTGCACCTCAAGACCCCCGCAGCCAGCCCACCCATGCCCCAACACCTGCCTCGCAACAGCAACAGCAGCAACAGCAGTACTGTCCAGCAGGAGCCCACATGGCTGCCAGCCCACTTCTTCGGCTTGCTCAGCCACAATCGAGCAGGAGGCACACACACACACACAGAGGTTGGATTGGATCATTCTCTCTGTCTCTCGCTTGCTCCCTTCCTTCCACTGTGCAACGATAGCTGGTCCCCACTTTCTCACCAGCCTGCATCGCTCCACGTCTCCATTCTAGAAATGGCAGCCCCCTTTTCTGCCGCTTCTCCAACCGGTGTTGTGTTCCTCCTTCGTATGGAACGGATGCGTGCGGCTCTTTGACCCCTCTCCTGTGGCTCACTGCCAACCTGGTCGTGCGACATGCTCTCTGCCCCGAGAAGGCACAAGCCTCTCTGCAGAGCCGTGCAGCTGAAGCCCTTCTAGCGCAGGGAGCAGCCTGGGCTGCGCAGGGGGGAGCCAGAGCTCTTCCCTCACTGCACCGGCGGCGGCAGCTACTCCTACCCATTCCCCTCCTTCCTGAGCTGACATGAAGGGGACCGCGGCTGGCGCTGAGCTCCCCACAAAGGATACTGCGCAGCCTGGGCTGCCCCCTGTGCAGTGTGGGCTCTGCAGCGCTGCGCAGCCTGCTACTCAAATCACTACACGGTGTCGGCAGTGGAAGGAGTCACCGTCCCCACCATGATCCTGGCTCAGGAGGGGATCCTGCTTGGGAACACATGCGCATGAGAGAGAGATGAGAGAAAAGGGGAGAAAAAGAGAAGCAGAGCCAGCCACAAGTGGAAGTGAGGGGCAAAGAGGATCACCTCTCTCTATGATTTCTTTCCTTCATTTGAGATCTGACAGAGTTGGTACTATCTGGTTCCTGTTGCTTCAGGAACGCAACTAGTAGAACTCCGAAAGCAGTATTTATTTATTTAACAAAGGAAGGAAGGAGGAGGCAGGGAGGAAAGAAAGAAGAGAGACAGAGATGAGAAAATGATGGAGGGAAAGAATAAGAGAGGGGGAAAAAAGACAGAAACAAATGAGAGAGGGAGAGAGATGAGATATGAGAGAGAGGGAGAAAGAGAGATGAGGGAGGGAGGGAGAGAGACGGAGGAAGAGAGAGGGAGATGAGAGAGAGAGAGAGAGGAAGAGAGAGATAAGGATAGAGAGAGGGAGATCTGAGAGAGAGAGATGAGAGAGAGAAAGAGAGGGAGAAGGAGATGAGGGAGAAAGAGAGAGGGAGGGAGAGGGGGAGAACGAAAGAGCGAGAGCGAGAGCGAGAGAGAGAGAGAGAGAGAGAGAGAGCGCTGGTTCCCATAGAAAATACCAGGAGTAACAGAACATGGTAGGCATGGCTGGGTGGATCATGTGACTGGGTGGGAGTGAGTGACATCAAGTTGGTCACGCCCACCCAGGTTTTGTGGCTCCCAGTGTTTTGTTTTCTGTGGGAAATGGGTCCAAATGGCTCTTTGAGTAAGGTTGCAGACCCCAGTTTTTCTGGATGCCAAGCTCCAGAAAAACTAGGCCTCCTGGAGCTGGGTGAGGAAGGCCAGGCTCCCCTTCCCTGATGGTTCTGCAAAGCCCTTGAGGTTTTGTGTGGAGGAGCAGATTGCTTCCCGCAGGGTTGGCCTCGGCATCCGCTTTGGATGGCAAACAGAAAAACTTTGAAATTCCTCCCCCCCCTCGCTTTTCTGACTCAAAATCCAGAGCACACATGTTTTCCTCCTAAACAGCTGAGGATATGGTAGCTACAGTATGATTTTTGTAGAAAAAAATATATGAAGGAGGAACAAAATGCAGGTTGGAGAAGTGGCAGAAAAGGGGGCTGACATTTCCAGAACGGAGATGTGGGGCGATGCAGGCCAGTGAGAAAGTGGCAGCGCCTGGGATCCACTTTGAGAGTGGCGGGGTTTGGGGGATGGTCAATCCCGATTTGTGGCGTCAGGTTATTGTCAGGTTGTAGTAAAGACAACTTAGGGAAAATTCAGATGCACTAAAAAGAGGAACGCAGGGACACATTTATAGTAAAGTAGTATAAGCCCATGATTTGCACACCACAAAGGCTCTGTCCTCACCACCTGCTAAGTCAAAAGCAAACCTCAATCTGGGCGTTTAGCAGTCTGAACATGATTAATAGTTTGCAACTGTGATTTAGAAATTCCAATTTCTGACTGATGAAGGTTGGTGACTGCTTGGGAGACCTGATTTAGGGTGGTCTGACTGCTCCAATGTCTTCTCACATACTGCATGGAACTGCTCAAATCAGCCAACAATAACAAAAAGCTTTGCCCAGATGCCTGGTAGCCATTATATTTCTTTGCCTTATGTCCAATCTCAACCTGCACATGACTAATAAATGGTGTGTTTGGGGTATATGCAAGCATTCCAAATTGGAACTGTCAGGTATTAGCTGAAAATAATTTTCCTGAGCCTAAAATGCAAAAAAAAAAAAAAGCGCCTTTCTTCTTTTTCCTGGCATCTATCGCAGGGATCAGAGGTCTCCTTATGTCTAATGGACAATAGTGCATCCTTTCCTATATTTGAAATTCCTTTTCAAATATAAATAAAGGAAATTTTTCTTCATTAATAAGAATGTATCTACCAGAGGACTATATTTCTCTCCCATAGATTAGATTTAACTCTTTACCAAAAGTCAAGCATTTAAAAGGAAGATATATTTGAGAGAATCTCTTTAAATATGCAAATCTCATCAGCTTTATATACAAGTTATTTATGAAACATACTTGATGGTCTCTTGGTGAACGCTTGCTCTTTTTTCTCATTATTCTCCCCCTTCCTCTTAAAGGTCTTCTTAAGGAGGTGTTCTTTGCCTTTCCTTGATTCTATGGCTGAAGGGGGCGGCACGGCCGAGTACTCTCCTGCAATGACAGACAGCAGGGAGGAAGGAAGGGAGGGACAGCCACACACAAAAACATATATAGGATAAATCAAACGTTAGGTCTTGTAGACATATGTACATGATTTAACTACATAAATTGCATTAAATGTTCAAATCGATTGCCATTTTCTTCTAAACATTTTCTTATTCATTTGATGAATAATGGCCTCTGGTGGCTCAACAGGCTAATGCAGTCTGTTATTAACAGCAGCTGCTTGCAATTATTGCAGGTTCAAGTCCCACCAGGCCCAAGGTTGACTCAGCCTTCCATCCTTTATAAGGTAGGTAAAATGAGGACCCAGATTGTTGGGGGCAATAAGTTGACTTTGTATATAATATACAAATGGATGAAGACTATTGCTTAACACTGTGTAAGCCTCCCTGAGTCTTCGGAGAAGGGCGGGATATAAATGCAAATAAAAAAAATAAAAATAATAATAATAATAAAAAAGAATGACCTCTGTACATTACTAAGGCCATTTTCTAACTTTTTCTCTGGAAAAAACAATTTGGGATTAGCTTGTCAATTGCTACCTCCTATATGTGTATGTGCATTGTATATATTACACCCACATGCACACACATATAGAATGTAGCAATAGAAAATAGAAAAATTGTATCTGCTGATGAAATTGTTCACATTTATCATACATTTCTCAATATATTATTTCAGAAAATGAAAAAAATCTAGAATACAAACTTGATTTTTAAGTATTGTTGGACTGTTATTCTTTGGTCCTTCTTCTGAGCTAGCAGAAGTTTAAGGGGGAAAAACAACCTAAGTACAGCAACAGATAAGCTGCTAGCAATTCATTCTTTTTATCCATTCTTTATATATATATATGTGTGTGTGTGCTTCCAGAAAGACAATTAACATATAACCATGCAACTTACTTTTGCAACCCATCCCAAGATCACTAAATACTTGACCTTTAGTTCAACTCTCAGCTTTCTATCTAGATCTTCATCTAAATTAAGAAGTCAGCTTCTTTTAATAACTCACCAGGCTTGGGCTTTGAGGCTCGTTTTTCATCTTCTGAACTGTCACTAGAAGTCTCACTGTTGCTCTTCTTTACGGGCTTGGTTTTAACCGGAAGTGGCTGAGCAGTGTTGTTTTTACCGTGTGGAGGTTTCTTCAGCTTACCCTTATAAACAGAACAAAATGAAAACTAAAATTGTTCCAACGTTAGTCTAACAAACACCATTTTCAAGATGAATCCTCATTCAGTCAGAGACTGCTTATATATACAAATGCCAAACCAAAGGCAGGGGAAGCTGTTAAGATATCATTGCACAGGGTGCGATTAGGGATCAGCAGTTCCCCAATGCCTAAGAGTGTTTTCAGAGTTCTTCCTCACTTGTTGCTGAAATTAACCTTTGGTTAATCGTAACCATTTCCTCTCCCTGCCTGCTTAATTTTAGAATCCATTAAGTAGATACCTCACTTTCTTGGGCAATATTCTCTATTAACTGTGTCCACAGACCATGATTAACTGCTGATGGAAACTCAAAGTACTGCCTAAGATATTTAGGATCAATATTGTTAACAGTATCTTTGAGAAATGTTTGGCTAGGATGATGAGCATTTTATGAAAAGCAACCGTAAAGCATATTAAGGTTTAGAGCAGGGGTCTCCAACCTTGGTCCCTTTAAGACTTGTGGACTTCCACTCCCAGAGTTCCTCAGCCAGCTTTGCTGGCTGAGGGACTCTGGGAGTGGAAGTCCACAAGTCTTAAAGGGACCAAGGTTGGAGACCCCTGATTTAGAGTATTAGAAGCCCATTTAGTAGGACCAAATTTTTAAAATTAATTGGAAACGGGGGCGTGGCCATGACCGTGGTGGGGTAAGGACCTTTCCTTCACTTCACAGGGCTTATTAATGAAGATTTATGAGAATTTATGCCGTTTGGAATGCACTGTTATGGATGAAAGTTAATAAATCATGAACTGAAAGTGTTAACAGCCCAGCAGATTGAATTTAAAACTGGTAGGTCATCTGAAACGGCTTGAATTAAGGAGTTTCTACAGCGTGGGTTGACCGAGCCGGCAGACAAGATAAGTTGGAATAAATTGCTGTGTTTTGTTTTTCCAAAATTAACTATCTTGTTCTGTGTTAAAAAAAATTTTTCTATTGCTGAGGCTAAGGAGTGAATATTAAGGACTGAATTTGATAATGAGAAGAATTTTTTTTTTTTGAGCCTTCCGGAAGTTCAGCCAAGAAGAATTTAATTGAAGAGAAGAGAAACTGACTTTTATTGGATTGTTTGGCAGTAAGAGGATTTTACTGAGCTAATTTTTTCTTTATTTTTTTTTTCTCTGGAGAGCAAATTAATAGCTTGTTTATATTACTAAAGAAAAAAAGGATTTTGCTTCGTTTAAGTTGGTTTGTCTTCCTTTCTGCTTTGCTGACGTAGAGGAAAAATGGCGCTGATTAATGTTAGCTGTGAAGTTTGTGTTTCTTTGTGGAGTATCCTTGAACTTGAGAGATAACAGTGCAAATAACCCGCTTCGCTTCAATTAAAAGACAGTCGTCCTTTGATCTTCACTAAGACCCTCTGTAAAATTGGTTTGGAATCCTAGTTTGGGAAATTTTTTGGTTTTTTTCAAAATGACTCAACAACTTTCAGAAACGCAGCAACTTGCTGCAGCTTTAAATAAAATTGGGGAAAAAATAGCAGGACTATCAGAGCATATAGATAATTTGACATTGAAACTGACATCTGAAATGCAGAATTTAAAGCAAGAGATGAATGAAAACTTTGCAAAACAAAAAGAGGAAATGATAATGATTAAAGATGAAATGGAGCAGATGCATGTGCATGAGGCAAAAGTAGATCGGCAAATTGGTAAAATATTTTATAAAAATGAGCAGCAAGATAAGAGAATCTGTCTTTTGGAAGAAGAGATGAGGAAATATAATTTGGTTATCAGAGGAATCTCAGAAAAGGAGGATAAATTGAAACAGCGGGTTCTGAAATGGATTAATGATTTGGATACGCAACTTACGTTCACAATAGCAGACCTGGCAAGTGTTTTTAGAATTGGATATAGAAGGCAAAATGGTTCTAACAGGAATGTGCTTGTCAGGTTCGCAAATCTTGGTGATAAGTTGGAAGTTATGGCCAAGGTGAGAGAGTTGGGAGATGCTTTGAAGTTTGAAGGGAAGACTATTCAAGTCTTCCCGGATATATCAAGAGAAGAAAGGGCATGGAGATTTTTTTTAAAACCAATCACAAAAGTTTTGAGAGATAATGGAATTAAATACAATTGAGGCCACCACAACAATTGAAATTTTTTATAAAGGAAGGATGCGTACAATCACCCCAGATATAGATGCATTATTATATTTACGGAGCTTGGACTGATTGAGATGGAGGATTTAATGGAGATAAAAGATCAAATGCTTCAGATGGGTGGAACATACGGAAACATCAATCCCAGAAGAAGAAAAAGGGGCTATTGGAGGCAAGACTCCAAAGGGTTAAAGAGGAAAGAAATATCACCTGTGTTGGTTGAACAGAAGAAGAGTCGTGAGGATACAGTAGAGAAGAAGCAGATAAGAGTCTTGGAAAATATGAAGCTGAATGCGGTCATCGCTATCTTTTTTTTGAGTGATGAATTTAAATAGACAGCCGAAGAAGTGGCCGGGCATTGGCACGTCCCTCTCCCCATTCTCTTTATAGAGGCGAAACCGATGAGGATGTGGGGAAGAAGATTGTTTGTACTTTATTGTTTGTTTTGTTTTTGTTTTTTTCTGTTTTCTTATTGTTGTTTATATGTTAAATATGGTAGTTTAATGTCGGTGGTGGGCACAGAAAGGAAGATCGGGATAGGATTAAAAATTTATATTTTAAATGGGAGTTATAAAAATAATGTCATGGAATGTGAAGGGTACAGGAATCAGATTAAAAGAAGAAGATTGGAGTTTAAGATTAAAAGGATTTACCAGACATTTTATTTTTACAAGAAACCCATCAGAAATCTGAAGATTCAAATAGAATGTATATAAAAGGTATGCAAATATATGAAAAGCATTTGGAACTTCAAAAGCTAGAGGAGTTGCAACACTGATATCAGATAGGGTGTACTTTGAAAACATAAGGTAATTTTGGATGAAGATGGAAGATATGTAATAATTGTTGGAAATCTTAATGAGGAAAAAGTGACACTTGTTAATTTATATTTACGAATGAAAAACAAAGAGAATTTCTTGAAAAATAACAAAATTTTGGAGAATGAAAGTGTAGGAAAGTAATTGTGGCTGGGGATTTTAATTTAATCAGAGATAAAATAGATAGTACTAATCCCACCCGCTGTGGAGGAGCAAATAAAATGGGGATTTTAAATATGTGGATGCTTGAAGCGGCGTGGTTGATGTGTGGAGAGAGGTTAAAGGAATTGAGAGAGTATACACTTTTTCTCTAAGATATATAATACATATTCTAGAATTGATTATATTTTTCTTTCTAAAGATTTGTTGAATAATGTGGATAAGGTAGATGTAGAATTTTTAAAGATTCTGATCATGCAGAAGTTATGGTGGACTTAGATTTTAATTTTGAGAAAAAGAAGCTATTGGAGATATGACGAGAAATTGTATAAAATGAAAAGGATAAAAATGGATACTTAAAAATTGGAGGAAAGTTGGAGATTAAATGATAACGGGAGGTTAAATTTGAAATTGTTTGGGATGCGATGAAAGCGGTGTTTAGAGGAGAGTATTAAATTATCAAGTAGGAAATATAAAAATTATAAAATTAAAATGGAAAGAGATAAAAATCAGATTAAAGAATTGGAAAATCAATTTTGCTTACTAAAGAAAAAAATTCTTCAGGAGCTTAATATGTTAAGAAATAAAATGATAGAAGAAGATACAGAGTTAGTAAAAGAAATTTGAGATTTTTAAATAGGAATTTTTGAATTTAGTAATAGAAATTCTAAATTATTGGCAAAGATGGCGAAAGATAAAAGAGAGAAGAGTGAAATTGGAGTTTTGATAGATGATAGAGGTATAAGATGTTATAAAAAATTAGAGAAATGTGAAGAGGTTAGAAATTTTTTTCAGAATCTATATTCAAAGAAACCAATTAATCGGGAAAATTGCAAAGCTATTTAGAAAAGTATGTGGTGAAAATTGATCAAACATATAAGGAATTGATGGAAGAAGATATAACACAAGATGAGATTAATGGAATAATACAAAATTAAAATTAGGAAAGCTCCAGGTGAGGATGGATTACCTGTTGAGTTTTATAAAGAATTTAAAGAATTAATAATACCAAGATTGCAAAAATTATTCAATGGAATATTACATGGTGGGAAGTACCTTCGTCATGGAATAGAACGGTGATATCCCTAATTCCTAAACCAGATAAAGATTTAGAAAGGATTGAGTCCTATCGGCCCATTTCTTTAATTAATCAGGATGCAAAGATATTTACTGCTATTATAAGTAATAGATTAAATAGATTTATAGATAGATATATAAGTTATAATCAAGTAGGTTTTGTGAAGGGTAGATACATGAGTGATATTGTTAGAAGAGTATTAAATATTATAGATGTAGCTGAATATAATGGTGATAAAATTGGTATAGTATCATTGGATATTTTTAAAGCTTTTGATTCTGTACAATGGGAAACAATTAAAGTAATTGTGGAGGCTTTAGGCTTTGGTAATAAGTTTATACATGTTATTTCAAAATTGTACCAAAAGAGCAGTGCAAGAGTGAAGGTGAATGGAATATTAACTGAAGAGATAAAATTAGAAGCTGGTACGAGACAAGGATGTCCCTGTCCCCAACATTATTTTTATTGGCTATGGAAATATTGACAAAATGATAGAAAAGATGAAGAATTAGAAGGATATAAGGGTATAAGATAAATTTGTATGGATGATACTTTAATTATTTTGAAAATGTAGAGAAAGATCTGAAAAGATATATAAGCATTTGATAGAATTTGAGGAAATGACAGGATTGAAAGTAAATTGGTCAAAGTCAGAATTATTGATGGATAGTAATGGTAATGAGTCTGAGAATATGCAAGAGCAATTTGGGATAAGGATTAAAACACATTGAAATATTTGGGTATAGTGCTTTCACTTAAGGTTAAAGAATTGAAAAAACTTAATTATGATGTGGTGATTAACGAAATTGAGAAGAAGATAGATAAATATAAAATTTTAAAGTTGTCTTGGTTTGGTAGAATTGCAATGTGTAAGATGATGTTGCTGCCCAAGTTCAACTTTTATTCGAGATGCTACCACTAAATTTGACAGAGAAAGATATTGAAGGATATCAGAAAAACTGGATAAATTTTGCAATGGTGACAAAAGACCTAGATTAGTGAAGAAAATGTGGTATCAAAATCAAAAGGAAGGTGGATTAGGAATCCCCAAATTATTTAATTATTACTGTGCGTATGGTATCCGGATAGTGGTAAAAATACTTAAAGGTGAAGATAACTATTGGAGAGATTTAGAGTTAAGGGATATAGAGAAATTTGGATCAAGGTGGTTTTTAGATAAAGCAAATTTAAAATGTGTAAGTAGAAGTTATTGGTTAAAGGGATTAAGTAAAATGTGGAACAAATTTGTTAAAATTTTAATTCCGGATATAATCTTATTGGTGGAGACAACTGAATTTGGCCGATTAAAATAATATAAAACGTAATGAAGTGATTAAAGAGGAAAATATAGAAATTATTAGAGATTGGATAAAAGTTATGGAAATGAAAGGAGGAATAAAGAAATTATTGAAAATTAGGGTTAAGTTGGTTTGAAAAATACAGATAGAAAATGGACAAAAAACTAAAGGAAAATTATTCGATAAATAGATGTGAAACTGAATTTGAATATTTAGTATCTCGGATTATGAAAGATGAAATTGGGCTAAAGGGACTCGTTAGTAGGGTTTATAAGATTATAAATTCTGATGAAAAATTACAAAGAGTGATGAGGACAAATTGGGAAAAAGATCTTAATATTGAAATACCAGAGTCAGATTGGAATGTGAATTGGAAGAGTAGAATTATGAGAACTTTATCTATAAGGATTAAAATAATATAAAACGTAATGAAGTGATTAAAGAGGAAAATATAGAAATTATTAGAGATTGGATAAAAGTTATGGAAATGAAAGGAGGAATAAAGAAATTATTGAAAATTAGGGTTAAGTTGGTTTGAAAAATACAGATAGAAAATGGACAAAAAAACTAAAGGAAAATTATTCGATAAATAGATGTGAAACTGAATTTGAATATTTAGTATCTCGGATTATGAAAGATGAAATCGGGCTAAAGGGACTCGTTAGTAGGGTTTATAAGATTATAAATTCTGATGAAAAATTACAAAGAGTGATGAGGACAAATTGGGAAAAAGATCTTAATATTGAAATACCAGAGTCAGATTGGAATGTGAATTGGAAGAGTAGAATTATGAGAACTTTATCTATAAGGATTAAAATAATATAAAACGAATGAAGTGATTAAAGAGGAAAATATAGAAATTATTAGAGATTGGATAAAAGTTATGGAAATGAAAGGAGGAATAAAGAAATTATTGAAAATTAGGGTTAAGTTGGTTTGAAAAATACAGATAGAAAATGGACAAAAAACTAAAGGAAAATTATTCGATAAATAGATGTGAAACTGAATTTGGCGATTAAAATAATATAAAACGAATGAAGTGATTAAAGAGGAAAATATAGAAATTTGGATCAAGGTGGTTTTAGATAAAGCAAATTTAAAATGTGTAAGTAGAAGTTATTGGTTAAAGGGATATAGAAATTTGGATCAAGGTGGTTTTAGATAAAGCAAATTTAAAATGTGTAAGTAGAAGTTATTGGTTAAAGGGATATAGAAATTATTAGAGATTGGATAAAAGTTATGGAAATGAAAGGAGGAATAAAGAAATTATTGAAAATTAGGGTTAAGTTGGTTTGAAAAATACAGATAGAAAATGGACAAAAAACTAAAGGAAAATTATTCGATAAATAGATGTGAAACTGAATTTGAATATGTAGTATCGCGGATAATGAAAGATGAAATTGGGCTAAAGGGACTCGTTAGTAGGGTTTATAAGATTATAAATTCTGATGAAAAATTACAAAGAGTGATGAGGACAAATTGGGAAAAAGATCTTAATATTGAAATACCAGAGTCAGATTGGAATGTGAATTGGAAGAGTAGAATTATGAGAACTTTATCTATAAGGATTAAAGAGCACACATTCTCAGATCAAACATGTCCTATTAAACAAAAGTAACAGAACATTTTGTTATTCTGGTTTTGCCCAGTAAGTCTTCATATCCTTTTATACATGCAGGAACACACATTATAGAGGAACACTATACACAAATTACTTACTAGGTTTTCTGTATGTGTGAAAATTAGGGAGGTTTTATGTATATATTAAATTTATTGACACTGCAATTTCAAATAATTCTTGGCAGTTTATATACTCTACAAGTTTTCTGAAGAGAAAGATATTTAGTTTTCTATTTTCGTCAAAAATAAATAATTACTATTTAACTATCATACCAAAGATTCATAACTTACTTTGACAGGCCGATTGTCTTCAGAGCTGGAATCCTCACTACTGCTCGACTCATCACTGCTGCTACTACTCTCTGCCTTGCCATTGGTAGTTTTGGACATCAGCTTGGTAGGTTTTGCTGCCAATTGTGATTAAAATGTTTCCATTAAATTGAAACATCAGATAACTAGATATGTAGCTTTAAATTTTTACCTCTTTTTACATCTTTGTAATGTATCTTTACAAAAATATTTCCCAAAACAACATCCAAACTTACTTGGCAACACGTGAAACCAACCAAAGTTCAAAGGAAATTAGTCAATTTTCTATACTTAAAAATATGAATCATTAGCACTGTAAAACACTAATTCAACTTATTAAGCACCAGGAATAAGCAACAGTAAGAACTTTGCTCTTGTATATTACATGGATTCATGTATTGAGCAGGAACTGAACTTAAAAATGAAACAAAACTAAATGATCCCTTCCAAATTTATCTTTTATTTATTTATTTTATTTATTTATTAATCATATTTATATACCGCCCTATCTCCCGAAGGACTCAGGGCGGTTCACAGGCATTTAAAAACATATAAATATAAATACAGAATAAAAACAATTAAGAAACTTATTTTAAAGCCCGTTAATTAAAATATACAAATAAAACCCAATTAAAACCCATGAATTTAAAACCTAGCTCAGTCCTGCACAATTAAATAAGTATGTTTTAAGCCCAGCGGAAGGTCCAAGTCAGCTGGCGAGTCCGGGGAAGTTCGTTCCAAAGGGTGGAGCCCCACAGAGAAGGCCTTGCCCTGGGCGCCGCCAGACGACATTGCCTTGCTGACGGCACTGAGAGACCTCTCTGTGAGAGCGCACGGGTCGGTGAGAGGTATTCGGTAGCAGTAGGCGGTCCCGTAGTAACCCGCCCAATGCCATGGAGCGCTTTAAAGGTGGTCACAAGACAGATTGCGCACCGAAGGCCACAGGTAGCCAGTGCAGTCTGCGCAGGATGGGTGTTATACGGGAGCCACGAGGGCTCCATCTATCACCCGCGCGCGTTCTGGACTAACTGCAGCCTCCGGATGCCCTTCAAGGGGAGCCCCATGTAGAGAGCATTGCAGTAATCCAGGCGAGGGCGTCACAGTGCGTGAGTGACCGTGCATAGGGCATCCCGGTCCAGAAAGGGGCGCAACTGGCGTACCAGGCGAACCTGGTAGAACGCTCTCCTGGAGACGGCCGTCAAATGGTCTTCTAGAGACAGCCGTTCGTCCAGGAGGACGCCTAAGTTGCGGACCCTTTCCATCGGGGCCAATGACTCGCCATTTAATTATTCCATTTCAACCCAAGGGCATTGCTGTTTCTCTAGATGTGCAGCAAGCCTGAGTCACAAGCAGCTTATATTATCCTGTTTTTCCCTCCGTCTTAAGATTTCTTCAACACGTTTCAATATCAGAACACGACTAAATTTTCTTTTATAAAATCTATAAAACGGGAACAGAAAAATATCTATAAAAATACATTCATGTCTCCTCTATTCCCTTCATACATCACTTGAATTACCATATTTTTCGGAGTATAAGAGGCACCGGAGTATAAGACACAGCTTAGTTTTTGGGGAGGAAAATAGGGGGGAAAAAATCTGCCTACCAGGTGTTCATCTGCTAGCGTCCTTAATCTGGTCAGCTTCAGCACATTAATTTGCTGGTTTGCTGCGCAAGGATAAAAACCAGCTTCTAGAGCACAACTGATCTTTGGAGAGAGAAAGCAATGAGAAAAGTAGGCAAAGCATGGAGATCGCTTCACTCGCTAGTGCCTCGTTAGGGCTGAAAAGACGCACCCAAATTTTCAGCCTCTTTTAGGGGGAAAAAAGTGTGTCTTATACTCCGAAAAATACGGTACTCACAGACTTATAGCTTGAAGTTAGTTGTTACCTGATGCAGAAGCCCGTTTTATGGCTTTTTGAGCTCCTTCTGACTTCAGTGGTTGGTGCTTTGGAGTTTCATCTTCTGAGCTGCTTGAATCCGAACTTGAACTCTTAGATGTCTTCTGGGACTTGGTTTTTTGAATGGTTGTTTGGAGAGCTATTCTCTTCTATCAAGATAGGTCAGTATCAGTGTCAAAAAATACAGTGTCATTAAGATGGATCTAGGTTCAACAGCAGATGGGTGTAGCTTGTTCAAAACTATCATTCTTCTCACTCAGCACCTATCATTTTAAGAGAGCTGTGTTATTGAAAGAGGCACCTAACTATTCCCGAATATTATTCTCTGTAGTTTTAGATATCAGATAAGCTTATTACCAGACAGTTTCAAGAAATCCAAGTTTCTCTAGCACATCTGCAACATAAAGGGTGATTTACCACAGAACATTTCTTATACGTGTTTAGATAACAGAATGTAAATGCCATCTGATGAGCCTTACTGTTGGTTTCAAACTTATTCACTCCTCTAAAATTTGAGGGTATAATAAACGTCTCTTGAAGTATCTGAGTATAACAGGAAAGTGAGGGGTACCCAACTTTGTTGGCTTCATAGTATTTTCTATCCTAACAGCAACTGTCAAAACTAAGAATCAGAATAAAATCTCTGAGCCAGCTTAGAGTATGTACTTCAAGAAATAGACAATAAAATATCTAGGTGCACTGTTTGCTGTACCAGGATTGGTGAGGTACAGTACTTTATTGCATCAACTTATTTTAAAGTACAGAAACTAGACCAAACAGCAGCTAATTTTTACTTTTATGATTTCATTGTCAGGATTTGTGAATATATCTTATTTGATTCTATGTTCTGAATTTATATTACTTCCTCTGGATGAGTTTTTAAATGTGGTCACTGATGATAAACAAACGCCACAGGTTTTCTCTGTGGAAGAGATATTGAGAAAATTAAAAACAAACCTTTGCTGGCTTCTTCCCTTCTTGTTCAGAATCTGTGGAGTCACTGCTCTCAGCACTGCTGCTCTCAGAACTGCCTGAAGTTGCCTTTAGTTGTACCGGGGACACAGTCACTGGTTTTGCAGCTAGAATTTAAAATAATAATAACATCAATAAATCATATTGATATTGAAAATCAAAGATCAGCTTCTATATTTTATGACAGTGAACAGCTAAGATTTTATAAATCATAAAAGTAAATCTAAAGAACTGCTCAGCTCTAAAGAGTCTGGAAAGTTTAGAAAAAAGACAAAATAAAATTTCAGTATAAATCCCAGCACCCACTAATCTAAATCAAGAATACACTACAATATACAGTATGTTCCATCCAACAATGGCAGATGAATATATAAAAAATTGGTATAGCAAAGAAAACAGCCATCAATTAAGTACAAGATATTAAAGATGTGAAGAAAAGAGGGTCAGATTTGAAGCTATATTTTGCTGCTTGTTGTTTAATTTGGATGGGTAAGACTGGGTGTTGTTAGAGGCTATTGGATTTAAAAAGGTAAAGGTTCCCCTCGCACATATGTGCTAGTCGTTCCCGACTCTAGGGGGCAGTGCCCATCTCCGTTTCAAAGCCGAAGAGCCAGCGCTGTCCGAAGACGTCTCCGTGGTCATGTGGCCGGCATAACTCAACGCCAAAGGCGCACGGAACGCTGTTCCCTTCCCACCAAAGGTGGTCCCTATTTTTTCTACTTGCATTTTAACATGCTTTCGAAACTGCTAGGTTGGCAGAAGCTGGGACAAGTCACGAGAGCTCACCCCATTACACGGCAGCACTAGGGATTCGAACCACTGAGCTGCCGACCTTTCGATCGACAAGCTCAACGTCCTAGCCCCTGAGCCACCGTGTCCCTATCTATTGGATTTAGGAAGTCACAATTTGAGATTTGGGTGGCCTAGATATTTATGATATGATAAAGTTTAAGTAAATGTAGATTTTAAAAACCATTATGTCAGGTGGGCTATTCTTAAGAGCATGGAACAAATATAAATTTAGATTCTACTCAGAAAGATGTTTGACTTTGAACAAAATAATATGGAGGTTGAATTACATGCTAATGATTAGCATGTAATTGTTAAAATGTATACCTTTTTTCGGAGACATGAGACAGAAGTGAAATAATGTATGATAAATTGTATACATGATGGGCCTCTGTGGCTCAGACTGGGGGCCTCTGTGGCTCAGACTGGTAAGACAGTCTGTTATTAACAGCAGCTGCTTGCAATTACTGCAGGTTCAAGCCCCACCAGGCCCAAGGTTGACTCAGCCTTCCATCCTTTATAAGGTAGGTAAAATGAGGACCCAGATTGTTGGGGGCAATAAAAGTTGACTTTGTATATAATATACAAATGGATGAAGATTATTGCTAACATAGTGTAAGCCACCCTGAGTCTTCGGAGAAGGGCGGGATATAAATGCAAATTAAAAAACAACAACACTGTCTATAGCCATGATGGCGAACCTGTGGCACATGTGCCGGAAGCCCGTTGCTCTTTTGGGTTCCAGCAAGCACATGACCGCCAGCTAGCTGGTCTTCACGCGCACCAAAAACCAGTGTTATTGGTGACCAGCGGATAAAATGACGAAACCAGTTAAAAGGCACATCGCTGGGAACTGCTCTTCCGGTTTCCGGTGCTCCTGCGCACATGCTCCCATTTTGGCCCTGAGTGCTGAAAAGGTTCGCCAACACTGGTCTATAGTATGCAGATGGTCCAATAGGAAAATGTGCGTTTGAAAGGATTGACGGCTACATTATGTTACAATCTTAAAGAGAATTTTTATAAAATGACGTATCATTAGTTTTTGTCAGCAGAGAAATTATCTAGACTGTATAAAGATATTTTGAATCTTTACTGGAAATATAAATAATGTGAAGCAACGTTTTGTCATGCTTTTTGGAAATATTAAAAAGCTAAAGAATCTTGGATACAAATACATATATTAATTCAGAAGATTTTAAAGATTAAAATACAATTGAAACCAGAGTCTTTTCTTTAGGGACTAATGGATATGCAACTAGAAAAAAATGGGTGTATTTTGTTTGTATGAGATGTAATTGCAGCAAGCAGCACCGTATACTCAAGAGTGGAAAAGTTCAATTAACACTTATCAGTAGAATGGTTGGTGAGGATGAAGGAACTTGTAGACATGGTTAAATTAATTTTTCCTAAAGAAAAAACCTCTACATTTATGACTGACCAGAAATCCTTTTTGTATAAAATGGAAAAAATACAGATGATTTGTGGTTTTAATGATTAGAAAAAAATGAATAGAAAGGAGTGAGCTTTCTTTTGTAATCACAGAGTAAAAGATAATTTTGTAATTGTATTTATATTTGCTGCAAAGGAAATAAAAAATTCTATTTGTTTGTTTCTTTCTGAACTTTTGCCTAAATCGTTTTTCCCATACTTCATTACTTTTTGTTAGTTTTTATGTTCTTTGTAAAACTTTTAATAAAAGATATAAGCAGGAAGCAGCAGGTGAAGCTAAGCAAGATCACATCAAATACCTGTACAATTAGCACAGGGGCCCCCCAAGGCTGTGTGCTCTCCCCACTTCTCTTCTCTCTGTATATCAATGACTGCATCTCCAATGATCCATCTGTTAAGCTACTGAAGTTCGCAGATGACACAACAGTGATCGGTCTCATGCGAGACAATGACAAATCCGCATATGAGCGAGAGGGTGGGGACTAGCCTTGTGGTGCAACCAAAACAATCTGGAACTGAACACACTCAAAACCGTAGAAATGGTGGTAGACTTTAGGAGAAACCCTTCCATACTTCCACCTCTCACAATACTTGACAACACAGTATCAACAGTAGAAACCTTCTAAATTGTGGGTTCAATCATAGCCCAAGATCTCTTATGGACATCTAACATCAAAACATCATTAAAAAGGACAACAAAGAATGTTCTTTCTGCCAACTCAGTAAGCTCAAACTGCCCAACGAGCTGCTGATCCAATTCTACAGAGGAATTATTGAGACTGTCATTTGCACCTCTATAACTGTCTCGTTCGCTTCTGCAACCCAACAAGAAAAACACAGACTTCAGACGATAATTAGAACTGCAGAAAAATAATTGCGACCAACCTGCCTTCCATTGAGGACCTGTATACTGCGAATCAAGAAGAGGGCCGTGAAAATATTTGCAGATCCCTCGCATCCTGGACATAAACTGTTTCAACTCCTACCCTCAAAATGACGCTATAGAGCACTGCACACCAGAACAACTAGACACAAGAACAGTTTTTTCCCGAAGGCCATCACTCTGCTAAACAAATAATTCTCTCAACACTGTCAGACTATTTACTGAATCTGCACTACTATTAATCGTTTCATAGTTCCCATCACCAATCTCTTTCCACTTATGACTGTATGACTATAACTTGTTGCTGGCAATCCTTATGATTTATATTGATATATTGATCATCAATTGTGTTGTAAATGTTGTACCTTGATGAGCGTATCTTTTCTTTTATGTACACTGAGAGCATATGCACCAAGACAAATTCCTTGTGTGTCCAATCACACTTGGCCAATAAAATTCTATTCTATTCTATTCTAAAAATACAGGACCATATAAACATAAGTTATAATCAAAATACATAAAGTAGAAAGAGTAAAAACAGCAGCTTAACTTTATCAGAGAAAACCCAGTTACTATTACTCTGATTTGAAGCCAGTGTACTTTAGCAAGTATCCATTCTGCTACGAATACTTGGACTTCAGTAAAGCATTTGATAAAGTAGACTATAACCTACTACTAGATAAAGTAGAAAAAGTGGGTTAGGCAGCACCACCACCAGATGGATTCGTAACTGACTGACCAACTGCACTCAACGTGTAGTCCTCAATGGAACTACATCCACATGGAGGGAAGTATGCAGTGGAGTACCCCAAGGCTCTGTTTTAGGCCCAGTACTCTTCAACATCTTCATCAATGACTTGGACAAGAGGATAGATGGGGAACTCATCAAACTTGCAGATGACACCAAGCTGGCAGGAATAGCCAACACTCCAGAAGATAGGCTCAAATTACAGAAAGATCTTGACAGACTTGAACATTGGGCGCTATCTAACAAAATGAAATTCAACAGTGAAAAAAGTAAGGTTCTACATTTAGGCCAAAAAATCAAAATGCACAGGTACCGTATATGTGGTACCTTGCTCAATAGTAGTAACTGTGAGAGGGATCTTGGAGTCCTAGTGGACAACCATTTAGATATGAGCCAGCAGTGTGCAGCAGCTGCCAAAAAAGCCAACACAGTTCTGGGCTGCATAAACAGAGGGATAGAATCAAGATCACGTGAAGTGTTAATACCACTTTATAATGCCTTGGTAAGGCCACATTTGGAATACTGCATTCAGTTTTGGTCGCCACGATGTAAAAAAAGATGTTGAGACTCTAGAAAGAGTGCAGAGAAGAGCAACCAAGATGATTAGGGGACTGGAGGCTAAAACATATGAACAGTGAAAAGAAGGACCAGGGGAGACATGATAGCAGTGTTCCAATATCTCAGGGTTGCCACAAAGAAGAGGGAGTCAAGGTATTCTCCAAAGCACCTGAGGGTAGAACAAGAAGCAATGGGTGGAAACTCATCAAGGAAAGAAGCAACTTAGAACTAAGGAGAAATTTCCTGACAGTTAGAACAATCAATAAGTGGAACGACTTGCCTGCAGAAGTTGTGAATGCTCCAACAGTGGAAATTTGTAAGAAAATGTTGGCTAGCCATTTGTCTGAAATGGTGTAGAGTTTCCTGCCTGGCAGGGGGTTGGACTAGAAGACCTCCAAGGTCCCTTCCAACTCTCTTATTATGTTATGTTATGAATAAGTTCACCTTAACTTCTCCACTAACAGCAGTCTAGTCTTCGTGAAGGACTGCAAACAAGGTATGGATCTTGGCTGAAGCTTCTTTCAGAGACAAACGCTGTAGCAAGTGCTGTTTTGTTCCTGAACAAGTTCAGCCAGGAGTTCCCCAAACTGAGGAGACCACGTGGCGATATCCTCCAGATACAGGAGGGAATACCTAATTTATCATGAAATGGATGTTTTATACCTATGGAGGAAGACACCCAGAACTCATTCCTTATGAAGATGGCTTTTGGGTTTACACTGTCTTTCATTTTGAACTAGAGTTTTTCTAGTATTTGTCAGTCAATTGACACAGGCAGGGAGGGGCTCTTTAAAGCGTCCTAAGAGCCAGAATAGAAATAGTTTTGTCCTATCTTTTTTTTTTTTGACACATTATATACAAGCACATATAATGAAAGAAAACAATAGGACAGGAACGGTAGGCACTTTTGTGCACTTATGCACGCCCCTTATAGTCCTCTTAGGAATGGGGTGAGGTCAATAGTAGACAGTTTTTGGTTAAAGCTTTGGGGATTTTGAGAAGAGACCACAGAGTCAGGTAGTGAGTTCCAAGCGTTAACAACTCTGTTTCTGAAGTCATATTTTCTGCAATCAAGATTGAAGCGGTTCACATTAAGTTTAAATCTGTTGTGTGCTCGTGTATTGTTGTGGTTGAAGCTGAAGTATTCTTCGACAGGAAGGACATTGCAATAGATGATTCTGTGTGTTAAACACAGGTCTTGTCGGAGTCGGCGGAGTTCTAAGTTTTCTAATCCCAGGATTTCAAGCTGGTGGCATAAGGTATTTTGTTGTTTACAGAGGAGCGGAGAACTCTTCTTGTAAAATATTTCTGGACTCATTCAATTGTATTAATGTCAGAGATGTGGTATGGGTTCCAGACAGGTGAGCTGTATTCAAGAATGGGTCTAGCAAATGTTTTGTATGCTCTGGTTAGTAGTGTGGTGTTTTTGGAAAAGAAGCTACGCATAATTAGGTTTACAACTCTTAGAGCCTTTTTTGCTATGTAGTTGCAATGGGCTTTGGCACTTAGATCATTTGATATGAAAACTCCAAGGTCTTAAACAGGGTGGGGGTCATCAGTAAGGTAATGTCCATCAGGCTTGTACTTAGTGTTTCATTATTTTTTTCCAATGTGTAAGACTGAGCATTTGCTGGTTGAGATTTGGAATGTGCAATGCGCACTATCAGTGCAATGGAAGAGTCAAAGCAGCTAAAAACACCTCCAATCACAGGATGAAACATGGAGCTTGTTTCGAATTCCCAGTATTTCCTATGGCAGGAAATTATATATTTCAAATTCGTTGTCACGTTACAACTCACTGAAAAAATCCAGTGGAATATTCTAAATGGTGTTTTGTTTTTTTTTGTTTCAAGCTCTGAACAAAACTTTTTATAATTTTCATTTTGTACATGCTCTTAAGACCACTATGCTGCACAAATCTTCTCAGTGTGGAACCATTTTGCTTTCTCCTATCGACAGTGGTAGAAAGGTATGTAGAAATCCCCACACCATGTATTCTATAAGACAGGGGTCTCCAACTTTGGTCCCTTTAAGACTTGTGGACTTCAACTCCCAGAGTCCCTCAGCCAGCAAAGCTGGCTGAGGAACTCTGGGAGTTGAAGTCCACAAGTCTTAAAGGGACCAAGGTTGGAGACCCCTGCTATAAGAAATTGGATTATTCTCAAGACATGCTGCTCTTCCTGCAAGCATTTTACCAGGTTTCATTAAAATCATTAACATTCCTGCAAGCATTTTATAACTAGGTTTCATTAATATGTGGGTGGGGGCAGGGAGTGGAATTTCCTGGATATTTTAATATGGTAGCTTATTCTAACAGCCTTTTTTTTTATTTGCATTTATATCCCGCCCTTCTCCGAAGACTCAGGGCGGCTTACACTATGTTAGCAATAGTCTTCATCCTATTTGTATATTATATACAAAGTCAACTTATTGCCCCCAACAATCTGGGTCCCCATTTTACCTACCTTACAAAGGATGGAAGGCTGAGTCAACCTTGGGCCTGGTGGGACTAAAACCTGCAGTAATTGCAGGCAGCTGTGTTAATAACAGACTGTCTTACCAGTCTGAGCCACAGAGGCCTTGCCTTCCTTAATAGCTTTTTAGGGTAAGGGTTCTTTTGCTGCAACCACTTAACCTAATAAAAGAACCTATCATTTCAACCAAATGGAGTCGAGGGTTTTTATTTCTTAAGGGTTCTGAGCTGGAAAAGACCTGACATGGAGCTTATCTAAATAGGTCTGCTAATGACGGCTTCTCAAAGTATCATACATCAAGAAATTCTCTTGCATTCCTAGATCTGGTTTCAATCTAAGATAACTACAGTTTCTCAACTGAAACTGTGGTTGAATTTGGGTGTTCTAAAATAAATACGTTTGGATGCATTCTGGCAATTGGAAGACTTGATAACAACGCCTTCATAGTGGTAAACAAGTATCTGCTATCTTACTCCTGAAACATCATTCTCTGAGTCAAAAGGGGAATAAAATCGTGAGACATTTTATCAGTAATATAACAAACCACTTTGAAAAAGCATGAAATATTACACTAGGCATAAACCCGCAAGCCTCACCTTGTTTTTTGACTGGAGGGATTTCATTGTCACTGGAACTTTTGTATCTAGATGATTCTTTCTTTGCCTTCTTCACAGGAGACCCATTTGCAAATGCTTGCTGTTTTTTGGCAATAGGTGATCTGAATGGATGGGTGAGTGAGAAAGTATAAGAATCACTATTCCATATTAAGTTTTGGAATGTTCAGGAGAAATACGATTGTAGCCAGTGTGTGAAGATAAACACAGCTGGGCATATCCAATGATTGAAAAAGATCATCTTATGCTCCAATATAGAAAATGGGGGAAAATGAAAACGTTCATCTAAATATTCATAAAGATTAAACTAGTCAAGAAGCTGTGATTATGTTTATAGCCTTTTTATCACAATTTGTAGTTAAAAACAATCCCAAAGGGCCCATTTGAAACATTCATAATGCCTGCAGACATAATGTAGTTACTGCTGGTATCTTATTAACTTATACACCAGAACCTTATTAACCTGCACACCAGAACAACTAGACACAAGAACAGTTTCTTCCGGAACACCATCCCTCTGCTAAACAAATAATTCCCTCAACACTGTCAAACTAGTTATTAAATCTGCATTACTATTAATCTTCTCATCGTTCCCATCATCCATCTCCTTCCACTTATGACTGATGACTGTAACTTTGTTGCTTATGATTTACACTGATATTGTTTCCTTATTTGTACCCTATGACTATCATTAAGTGTTGTACCTTATGATTCTTGACAAATGTATCTTTTCTTTTATGTACACTGAGAGCATATGCACCAAGACAAGTTCCTTGTGTGTCCAATCACACTTGGCCAATAAAAAATTCTATTCTATTCTATTCTATTCTATTCTATTCTATTCTATTCTATTGACCTATACAATGAATATTTCTTGGAAAAACAAAGTTTATTAATATTAAAGGAGTATAGAATAATTTAGTATAAAAATAAAACTACTAATAAATTTGCCCACAACCTTAATTTTACTTTTTTATATAGTATAAATGAAGCTTGTCTCATTTATTTACAAATATATGTGGTGTGCAAAGGGGTATATGAGAGATGCAGATTGGGGGGAATAGACTGTTCTGTCCTCCCTCGCCTCCGTCCGAGTGATGACTTAATTAGCTGGCACTATCAGCTTTGGCAGCAGAATAGCCAGCATCTGCCAAGAACCTCCGTTATCTTCCATGACGCTGGTGAGTCACCTAGAAACAAACTTCAGCTCTTAATCAGTGGATTTGCCTATTACAAAGAGACACAGCAGCTCTCGCTGCCTTTTATATCCTGTGGGGTGTGGCTCCATGACTCAGCACTTCCTGAGCCTGCCCTACCCCTGCTTCTGTTGTTCCCTCCTCTCCTGCCTACGAAACCTTGTGTTCAACCAAGCCCGACTGCCGTCAGCTGGGTCTGCAGGCGTGGCCTGGGGGGGGAAGAGTCAGGGGACAGAGGCCTCGTTATCTCCTCCACCTGGCCTGCCTCTGGCTCCTGGAGCTGAGCCAGGGAAGCTGGTGTTCCCGAGGTAAGTCCTGATGGCCCTTCCCCCTCACTGTTCAAGTCACTTTCTGGCAGGAGGCCTAGCTCGGGGGGCGCAGACACAACACAGACAATGGTATGTATGAAAGGTGTAGTGGATGAAAGGTGGGTGAGAGTGCAGTGAGGGTCGGAGGAGTGCTGTGAGTGTGCAAAAGGGCCAACATGATTGTTAGGAAATTTGTTATTGCCCAACTGGTTGGCCAGGAAATATATAAACCAACATTGTATGTTTGTAGCTAAAAGTACTATGTAGCTTTAAAAACTTTGTTGCATCATCATGCATCCTGATTGGCTGAGCTCTGTAGCCAATGTACTTAAGAAAGCCTGAATTATGGTTTGTGTGGACACTACACCATTGTTACCAGCTAATATGCTGTAACTCTATATTTGAGCTCTATGCATGATCATGGCTATTGACTGCTTCTTTAATATTTACTGACTGTTTTGTATTGAACTTTGTTCCTGAATGAAACTAAAGAAGATCTGGTTTGTTGTGTTTTCTACGATTGGTAAGAAGACTTGATATTTAAAAAATATCCCTGGACTGACTTTATATGTGTATGACCTGGATTGTTTTTGGACTATAATTTTGCTTTTTCCCTAAAAGTAAAATATTATCAAAACCCAGTTTGTTTGTGTATTAACTATTATTATCCACAATCATTCTCAGTCGCTTTTGTGTGTAATCTCAAAGGGTACTCTGCTCAATAGTCCACAACATAGGTTGTGAGACAAGATTACCCTTAACAATGATGAGGCACAGAGGGGCTGGGAAGATGGTGTATGGGTGGGAGGGGACTTACTCAAAAACTTGTAACTTTACTGGCTGGCTTCCCCCCTGACTTTCTAAGGAAGGTTACAAATGTGATTCTAGGGTGCTATGTCGTAAGTTCAAACTGGTTGCCAAACCAAGGCATGACCACAGGAGTGCTGGGATGGCTGGAACTCTGAGATTTCTCCTAATCACCATTTGTTCAGTGCTGTTATATAACCTTAGTCACTGGACGAACAGTCATGGGATAAGCATAACAAATGCATTTTACTCAACTACAAAGATGTATGAAACGTTTTGAAAATAGAGCACACCTTGCCCTTGCCTAGACAATTGTTTTGTTTGGACCCAGAACCCACATTTTTTTTTTGTGTCCAGATATGTGTTGCAGAGGCAGCAATACCAAGATAGTGACAGCATATTGAGAAAAGAAGCTGGGATAATCAAGGTAGATAGATAGATAGATAGTATAATTTAAGTCCGCCAGGCTGAAAGTTGCCCAGGTTGGAGACCTCTGCTCTGGAGGACCCATCTGGACTTTGTTGTAATCAAAACCCGAAGAGCCATAGAATTCCAAATTTTGGTTCAACCACAATCCCGTTAAATCCCAAGCCACAATTATGTTCCGTGTTCTGCTAATTTTTATTCTATGTATCTGCTTACTGTGCAGTGATCTTGCCCCAACTGTGGCAGCCATATAGGATACATACAGTTGGGGCAACATCACTGTATTCACTGCCAATTGTAAAATGACCTGGGTAAATCACACTTGAATTTTTTTCTATTAGAAATAAGTATTAGAACCAATGCCACACTATCTTCTGGGATTGGTGATAAACTGTTGCCAACTTCCAGCCACCACAAACAGAAGGACCCTGAAGGCTGCAAAGTTTGCAGGTTGCTCATCCCTAATTTAGACTCCCAGCCTTTTCACTAGTTTCACATACATCCACAGCAGAAAGACTTAAAGCTGATGGCAAATCACTAAAAAATAAGCTAGCTGGCTAAATTGTTTAAAACAGAAATATATAATCTTTTCCCTGAAGAGAAGCTACTTACTTTAGCCAATAATTGAAGATATCAAGGAGAGAAGCAGCATTTGGATCTTGCTCAGTCTACAAAAGAATCATGAAGAAAATGAAAACTGGGAAAAAAATTAAGATAAATAATATTGTTGACAATGATTGAAAAGTTCAGCTTAGAGATAAATATAACAATCCTGTCATCTTGCAAACATCCTATATCATGAGTACAGAGCTGTTATATAAAGCATTCTCCCCACAAATACAGATGGTCCTCAACGTACAACAGTTCACTTAGTGACTGTTACAGCAAAGTTACAACGGCTGTGAAAAGTGACTTATGACCATTTTTTCACACTTATGACCATTGTGGCATTCCCCATGGTCACAGGATTTACATTTAGATGCTTGAGAACTGACTCACATTTATGACGGTTGCAGTGTCCTGGGGTCATGTAATCACCTTTTGCAATCTTCTGACAAGCAAAGCCAAGGGCCAAGCCAGATTCACTTAACGACCATTTTTCTAATTTAACAACTGCAATGATTGACTTAACAAATGTGGCAAGAAAAGTAAAATGGAGCAAAACTCACAAATTTCTCACCTAGCAACAGAAATTTTGCACTCAATTGTGGTTGTTGAGGACTAGCTGTAGTGCATTTAACAATGAAACAATTCAGGTACTTGAAGGCCACCAGTTTTTCAAGCACTGATAAATGTTTTTAAAGAGACCACAATACAATTTGTTTGGTTTACTAAACTAAAAGCATCAGAAAAACTAGTTTGTCATTATTGGTAATATTACTGGTAGAAAGAAATTATATCTAGCAAGGTAACACTTAAAACTTTATTTGAAGAAATAAGATTACTTCTAGGTTTTCTACTTAAATTAAGTTTTAAAAGTAAAGATTTATCTATTTAGTGCAGGGGTCTCCAACCTTGGTCCCTTTAAGACTCGTGGACTTCAACTCCCAGAGCCCCTCAGCCAGCAAAGCTGGCTGAGGAACTCTGGGAGTTGAAGTCCACCTGGAGTGGGAGGAATGGAGATTTTGCAGTATCCTTCCCTGGAGCATGGAGGAATGGAGTTTTATAGTATTCTTCCCCTGGAGCATGGAGGAATGGAGATTTTATAGTATCCATCCCTGGAGTGGGAGGAATGGAGATTTTATAGTATTCTTCCCCTGGAGTGGGAGGAATGGAGTTTTATAGTATCCTTCCTGGGTGGGAGGAATGGGCCTTTCATAGTATCCTTCCTGGAGTGGGAGGAATGATTTTACACTATCCTTCCTGGAGTGGGAGGAATGGAGATATGGCAGTATCCTTCCCCTGCAGTGGGGAGGAATGGGCCTTTATAGTATCCATCCCTGGAGTGGGAGGAATGGGATTTTACAGTAACCTTCCTGGAGTGGGAGGAATGGGGATTTTGCAGTATCCTTCCCTGGAGTGGGGTGGGAATGGAGATTTTATAATATCCTTCCCTGGAGTGGAGGAATGGAGATTTTATAGTATTCTTCCCTGGGTGGGAGGAATGGGATTTTGCAATATCCTTCCCCTGGAGCGTGGAGGGAATGGAGTTTTTATAGTATCCTTCCCCTGGAGTGGGGAGGGAATGGGGATTTCGCAGTATCCTTCCCCTGGAGCGTGGAGGGAATGGAGTTTTTATAGTATTCTTCCCCTGGAGTGGGGAGAGAATGGGGATTTTGCAGTATCCTTCCCCTGGAGTGGGGAGGAAATGGGATTTCGCAGTATCCTTCCCCTGGAGTGGGGAGGGAATGGGGATTTCGCAGTATCCTTCCCCTGGAGTGGGGTGGGAATGGGGATTTCGCAGTATCCTTCCCCCTGGAGTGGGATGGGAATGGGGATTTCGCAGTATCCTTCTCCTGGAGTGGGGAGGGAATGGGGATTTCATAGTATCCTTCCCCTGGAGTGGGAAGGGAATGGGGATTTTGCAATATCCTTCCCCTGGAGCATGGAGGGAATGGAGTTTTTATAGTATCCTTCCCCTGGAGTGGGGAGGGAATGGGGATTTCGCAGTATCCTTCCCCTGGAGCGTGGAGGGAATGGAGTTTTTATAGTATTCTTCCCCTGGAGTGGGGAGAGAATGGGGATTTTGCAGTATCCTTCCCCTGGAGTGGGGAGGGAATGGGGATTTCACAGTATCCTTCCCCTGGAGTGGGGTGGGAATGGGGATTTCGCAGTATCCTTCCCCCTGGAGTGGGATGGGAATGGGGATTTCGCAGTATCCTTCTCCTGGAGTGGGAGGAATGGGATTTCATAGTATCCTTCCTGGGTGGGAAGGAATGGGGATTTGCAATATCCTTCCCCTGGAGCATGGAGGGAATGGAGTTTTTATAGTATCCTTCCCCTGGAGTGGGGAGGGAATGGGGATTTCGCAGTATCCTTCCCCTGGAGCGTGGAGGGAATGGGGTTTTTATAGTATTCTTCCCCTGGAGTGGGAGAGAATGGGATTTTGCAGTATCCTCCCCCTGGAGTGGGGAGGGAATGGGGATTTCACAGTATCCTTCCCCTGGAGTGGGGTGGGAATGGGGATTTCGCAGTATCCTTCCCCCTGGAGTGGGATGGGAATGGGGATTTCGCAGTATCCTTCTCCTGGAGTGGGGAGGGAATGGGGATTTCATAGTATCCTTCCTGGGTGGGGAGGAATGGGGATTTACACTATCCTTCCCTGGAGCATGGAGGAATGGAGTTTTATAGTATCCTTCCTGGAGTGGGAGGAATGGGCCTTTCATAGTATCCTTCCTGGGCGTGGAGGAATGGAGTTTTATAGTATCCTTCCTGGAGTGGGAGGAATGGGGATTTTGCAGTATCCTTCCCTGGGTGGGAGGAATGGGGATTTCGCAATATCCTTCCCCTGGAGTGGGGAGGGAATGGGGATTTTGCAGTATCCTTCCCCTGGAGTGGGGAGGGAATGGGGATTTTGCAGTATCCTTACTCTGGAGTGGGGAGGGAATGGGGCTTTTGCAGTATCCTTCCCATGCCACGCCCACCAATCGACGCCACGCCCACAGAACCGGTAGTAAAAAACCCTGACCCCCCCACTCTAAATCCTGAGAAATCCCGCCCCCCTCCCCAAAGTATCCAATCGTTGAGCAGCTGCGCTTCTTTTAACCGCCACGCGCGCCCGCGCTTTTCCCCTCAGGTTCCCCCTCAGCTTCCCTCAAGGCTGAAGATCGACCTCGCCTCAGAGGCTGCGCTGCCCGCACGCTCCGAGAGCCGCCCAGGCCTCCCTCAGGCGCTGCGGCGGGGATTCCCTGCCCTTCCAGGCCCCTCCCCGGGCCTCACCACTCCGGCCGCTTTCCGGAAAGCCCGCGCCGCCCCGTCGAAGTGGTTCTCCCGCAGGAAAGCCAGCACCAGCGGGAAGAGGTCGCTCGGCACCGCGCGGCCCGACGCCATCTTTGAGCCGGAAGAGGCGGGTTCGCCGGGCCGGAAGCTCGGCGGGAGGAGAAACCGTAGAGATAGGAAAAGATGTAGAGCGGCCGATTCTACGTTCAAGTCCTTTTCTGCGCGCTGCAGCGAGAGCGGCCTCTTGCGGGAGGGGGAAAAACCTGCAGCAGCTTCGGAGGGAAAGAAACGCGGCTTTTGAAACCTGCTGGGAATATAATGGTGGGAAGGGAGGGGAAAGCTGTTGTTGGGGGTCAGTCTATAACAGGGGTCTCCAACCTTGGTCCCTTTAAGACTTGTGGACTTCAACTCCCAGAGTCCCTCAGCCAGCAAAGCTGGCTGAGGAACTCTGGGAGTTGAAGTCCACAAGTCTTAAAGGGACCAAGGCTGGAGACCCCTGCTTTGCTGGCTGAGGGATTCTGGGAGTTGAAGTCCACAAGTCTTAAAGGGACCAAGGTTGGAGCCCCCTGCTTTGCTGGCTGAGGGACTCTGGGAGTTGAAGTCCACAAGTCTTAAAGGGACCAAGGTTGGAGACCCCTGGTCTATAATAGAGGTCTTAAAACTGAGCAGCTTTAAGACTTGTGGACTTCAACTCCCAGAATTCTCCAGCCAGTATAGCTGACTGGAGAATTCTGGGAGTTGAAGTCCAGAAATCTTAAAGCGGCCAAGGTTGGAGACCCCTGGTCTATAACAGAGGTCTTAAAACTGAGCAGCTTTAAGACTTCTGGATTAACTCCCAGAATTCTCCAGCCAGTATAGCTGACTGGAGAATTCTGGGAGTTGAAGTCCAGAAGTCTTAAAGGGGCCAAGTTTGAAGACCTCTGGTCCATAAAATCGGCCTGAGATGAGGTTAGAGCAGGGGTCTGCAAACTTGGCTCTTTTAAGACTTGTGGACTTCCCTAATAAATATTTTTTATTAGGGATTTCAACAGAAAATTATACAAATGATAACGCAATATTTAATACTCCATATATTAACAGCAGCACGTATAGCCTATGCCCAAAATTGGAAGAATAAAAATCGACCAACATAGGAAGAACTAATTAAAAAAATATTAGAATGTGCAGAGATGGACAAGCTTACATAAGAAATTAAAGAGAAAGAGGACACAGAATATTATAAGGTCAGGAGCAAATGGTATGAATGGTTAGAAAATAGGAAGGGTATATAAATAAAAGTAGAGTAAGATAGAACTAAAATATGTGTAAATAATAGGAAAGGACTGTCTTGAATAGCTGATAAACAGTGATATCTATGTAAATGTTGTATGTTTTGTCTTTCGTTTTAATGTGTTTTAAAAATAAAAAACTTTAAACAAAAAGACTTGTGGACTTCAACTCCCAGAGTTCCTCAGCCAGCAAAGCAAAGCAAAGCTGGCTGAGGAACTCTGGGAGTTGAAGTCCACAAGTCTTAAAAGAGCCAAGTTTGCAGACCCCTGGTTAGAGGAGCTCCCGCCCTGTTCCTATTGGCCACCCAGGACTCCTCCACCTGCGGCTGAGTTGTTGCCCCTGGAATTCTGAGCCACTTGTTTTTGGGCGCCAGGGAGTGGAGGTTCTCCCTATGCTGGCAGTCCGACTGCGCAACCTCTCTCGCCAACCCGTGTTCGCGGCCAAAGTGGCAAGATAAGGAGAGCAAGCAGGGATGTTTCCTGCCCACTCATGGCCGGGAGGACAAAGCAGGATCTCCTGTTATCCAGAGCAGGGGTCTCCAACCTCGGCAACTTTAAGACTTTTATTTTATTTATTTATTTATTTGTCAAACACAACAGTATATATAAGTATAAGCATGAAATAACCATATGAACTGGATACAGTCAATGGGAACATTGGGACAGGAACGGTAGACACGCTGGTGCTCTTATGCTCGCCCCTTTGCTTTGCTGGCTGAGGGATTCTGGGAGCTGAAGTCCACAAGTCTTAAAGTTGCCAAGGTTAAAGGTAAAGGTTCCCCTCGCACATACGTGCTAGTCGTTCCCGACTAGGGGACGGTGCTCATCTCCTTTTCAAAGCAGAAGAGCCAGCGCTGTCCGAAGATGTCTCCGTGGTCATGTGGCCGACATGACTCAACGCCAAAGGTGCACGGAACGCTGTTACCTTCCCACCAAAAGTGGTCCCTATTTTTTCTACTTGCATTTTTAAGTGGGGAGTGGGGAGGGAATGGGGATTTTGCAGTATTCTTCCCCTGCCACACTCACCAAGCCACACCCACAGAACCGGTAGTAAAAACAATTGGACTTCACCACTGGTTCAGAGCCTTGATATTTGTGGGACCGTTTTCTCTCTATAACATCTATCTGCCAATAAATCTAATATAGTGAGCTCTTCACACCTCTCAATCAGAAATTGCCACCTACAGAATCAAGTGAAACTTTCCTTCTCAGTATTACAGCTGACGCTGCCTTGTCTGCACCCTTGCTCTTCTTGATCTTGAGAAAATCAGAGGAGGCTATTTGATCAAGCCTCAGTACCAGGGCAGCTATTACTCCTCCTCCAGATGAGTAATTTACTTTAACTCTCTGGTGTTACAATGTCTGATTATATTTATAATTCTTTTATATTACGATTTTAGCTCTAATCTTCGATGATTCAAACAAATTACTTTAACTCTTCTTATGGATTTGGGAAGTTGCACCCTGCTCAGAGTTAGCAAAGGGGATTAGCTAGAACAGCCTATTAACACTGTAAGTAAAAATATAGCAATTATCTTTCCTCACTGTGCATACAACGCACTAAACCAGGGGTCTCCAACCTTGGCCACTTTAAAATATTTACAGATCCTTCACATCCTGGATATAAACTGTTTCAACTCCTACCGTCAAAATGACGCTGCAGAGCACTGCACACCAGAACAACTAGACACAAGAACAGTTTTTTCCTGAAGGCCATCACTCCGCTAAACAAATAATTCCATCAACACTGTCAAACTATTTACTGAATCTGCACTACTATCAATCTTCTCATCGTTCCCATCACCCATCTCATTCCACTTGTGACTGTATGACTGTAACTTTGTTGCTGGTAATCCTTATGATTTATATTGATATATTGACCATCATTTGTATTGTAAGTGTTGTACCTTGATGAAGGTAACTTTTTTTATATGTACACTGAGAGCATATGCACCAAAACAAATTCCTTGTGTGTCCAATCACACTTGTCCTATTCTATTCTATTCTATTCTATTCTATTCTATTCTATGCTATGCTATGCTATGCTATGCTATGCTATGCTATGCTATGCTATGCTATGCTATGCTATGCTATGCTATGCTATGCTATTCTGTAATATATTCTCTATTCTATTCTGTTCTGTTCTATTTTTTTTATGTACACTGAGAGCATATGCACCAAAGACAAATTCCTTGTGTGTCCAATCAAGAATTCTATTCTATTCTATTCTATTCTATTCTATTCTATTCTATTCTATTCTATTCTATTTCTTTTATGTACACTGAGAGCATATGAACCAAAGACAAATTCCTTGTGTGTCCAATCACACTTGGCCAATAAAGAATTCTATTCTATTCTATTCTATTCTATTCTATTCTATTCTATTCTATTTCTTTTATGTACACTGAGAGCATATGCACCAAAGACAAATTCCTTGTGTGTCCAATCACACTTGACCAATAAAGAATTCTATTCTATTCTATTCTATTCTATTCTATTCTATTCTATTCTATTCTATTCTATTCTATTCTATTCTATTATATTCTATTCTATTTCTTTTAGTACACTGAGAGCATATGCACCAAAGACAAATTCCTTGTGTGTCCAATCACACTTGGCCAATAAAGAATTCTATTCTATTCTATTCTATTCTATTCTATTCTATTCTATTCTATTCTATTCTATTCTATTCTATTCTATTCTATTTCTTTTAGTACACTGAGAGCATATGCACCAAAGACAAATTCCTTGTGTGTCCAATCACACTTGTCCTATTCTATTCTATTCTATTCTATTCTATTCTATTCTATGCTATGCTATGCTATGCTATGCTATGCTATGCTATGCTATGCTATGCTATTCTGTAATATATTCTCTATTCTATTCTGTTCTGTTCTATTTTTTTTATGTACACTGAGAGCATATGCACCAAAGACAAATTCCTTGTGTGTCCAATCAAGAATTCTTTCTATTCTATTCTATTCTATTCTATTCTATTCTATTCTATTCTATTCTATTCTATTCTATTCCTTTTATGTACACTGAGAGCATATGAACCAAAGACAAATTCCTTGTGTGTCCAATCACACTTGGCCAATAAAGAATTCTATTCTATTCTATTCTATTCTATTCTATTCTATTCTATTCTATTCTATTCTATTCTATTCTATTTCTTTTAGTACACTGAGAGCATATGCACCAAAGACAAATTCCTTGTGTGTCCAATCACACTTGGCCAATAAAGAATTCTATTCTATTCTATTCTATTCTATTCTATTCTATTCTATTCTATTCTATTCTATTCTATTCTATTCTATTCTATTCTATTCTATTCTATTTCTTTTAGTACACTGAGAGCATATGCACCAAAGACAAATTCCTTGTGTGTCCAATCACACTTGGCCAAATCGTTCAGCTTCGGGATAGTCTAGACCAAAATTGCGATGATCCAAGTGGGATGGCAGAGGCACGTCTTGTTGAGGTTATTTGGGACGAGTTTGAGACTGTGGCTCTCGAGGACGTGGACAGGTTACTGGGGAGGCTACATGCGACCACATGTTTACTGGACCCGTGTCCTTCCTGGCTAGTGCTGGCTACTCAGGAAGTGACACGAGGCTGGCTCCGGGGAATTATAAATGCTTCATTGATGGAAGGGGTTTTCCCCGCTGCTTTGAAAGAGGCAGTGGTGAGACCCCTCCTCAAGAAGCCTTCCCTGGACCCAGCTATCTTGGGAAATTATCGTCCTGTCTCCAACCTTCGCTTTGTGGCGAAGGTTGTAGAGAGTGTGGTTGCATGGCAGCTTCCCCAGTACCTGGATGAAGCTGTCTATCTAGACCCGTTCCAGTCCGGCTTCCGGGCCGGTCACAGTACGGAGACAGCTTTGGTCGCGTTGGTGGATGACCTCTGGAGGGCCAGGGATAGAGGTTGTTCCTCTGCCCTGGTCCTATTAGATCTCTCAGCGATGTTTGATACCATCGACCATGGTATCTTGCTGCACCGGTTGGAGGGGTTGGGAGTGGGAGGCACCGTTTATCGGTGGTTCTCCTCTTATCTCTCCGACCGGCATGAGCAGTGTTGACAGGGGGCAGAGGTCGACCGCGAGGCACCTTACTTGTGGGTGCCTCAGGGGTCGATTCTCTCGCCTCCTGTTCAACATCTACATGAAGCCGCTGGGTGAGGTCATCAGTGGTTTCGGGTGAGTTATCATCTGTACGCTGATGATACTCAGCTGTACTTTTCACCCGAACCACCCCAACGAAGCTGTCAAGTGCTGTCCCGGTGTCTGGAAGCTATGCACGGGTCTGGATGGGGAGAAACAGACTCAAGCTCAATCCCTCCAAGACGGAGTGGCTGTGGATGCGGCACCCGGTACAGTCAGCTGCAGCCGCAGCTGGCTGTGAAGCGGTTATTGGCCCCAACGGAGGGTGCGCAACTTGGGTGTCCTCTTGGATGGGCGACTGTCGCTTGACGATCATTTGGCGGCCGTCTCCAAGAGGACCTTCCACCAAGTGTGCTTGGTGCGCCAGTTGCGCCCCTTTCTTCACCGGGATGCCTTATGCACGGTCACTCATGCCCTTGTCACTTCCCGCTTGGACTATTGCAATGCTCTCTACATGGGGCTGCCCTTGAAGTGCACCCGGAGGCTGCAGCTAGTCCAGAATGCAGCTGCGCTGGTAATAGTGGGGGCAACTCGTTGCTCCCATGTAACACCAATCCTGCGCAGCTTGCACTGGCTTCCTGTGGTCTTTCGGGTGCGCTTCAAGATTTTGGTTACCACCTTTAAAGCGCTCCATGGCTTAGGACCCGGGTACTTACGGGACCGCCTGCTGTTACCTTGTGCCTCCCACCGACCCGTGCCTCACACAGAGGGCCTTCTCAGGTGCCGTCTGCCAAGCAATGTCGGCTGGCGGCCCCAGGAAGGGCCTTCTGTTGGAGCTCCTACGCCTGGAATGAACTTCCCCGGTTTCGTCAATTGCCTGATCTTGGACCTTCGCGTGAGCTGAAAACGCACCTATTTATTCAAGCGGGACTGGATTGAAATTTTATTGGGGTATTTATGTTTTAAGATTTTAAATGGTTTTAAAATTTTGGCCACATTATAATATTTCTTTTTAACTTCTTTTTAATGTTTATATATTGAATTTTTACTTGGCTGTACACCGCCCTGAGTCCTCCGGGAGAAGGGCGGTATAAAAATCGAAATAAATAAATAAAATAAATAAATAAATACAAAATTCTATTCCATTCTATTCTATTCTATTGAGCCTGGCGGACTTCAACTCCCAGAATTCCCCAGCCAGCTTTGCTGGTTCTGGGAGTTGAAGTCCGCCAGGCTTAAAGTGGCCAAGGTTGGAGACCCCTGCACTGAGACTGGCGCTTGGCCACTTATTTTGTATGCAACATTGTAGAGAAGCTTCGCAAGCTGCGCTCCGAGATCGGCAGCGAAGGCTCCGCGCTCCCCCCCCCCCGATAGCCTCCTTCCCCATCATCAAGAGCTTCGCGGGCTTCCCTTAAACGGAGGCGGCCCAACTGCCCACAGCTGCTGGGCTGCGCCAAGCGAACCCCGCTGCGGGCTGACCGAAGCGGGCGGCTGCTTCCATTCTCCTGGCCGTGGGAACTCCGCCCGCCCCGCCGCTTTTCTCCCGGCTCAGAGAAAGGGGAAGAAGGGGAAGGGAGGAAGTGGTGGCCGCCCTCAGCCGGCCGGTTCTCGCTGAGGCGCCACAACGGTCTCCCTTCTTCTTCCCCCCCACAAGCGCCCGGAAGGAGGCTGAGGGCCAAGACCTCCGGCTGACTTTGCCGGCCGTAAGGACGGAGCTGGACGGGTCCTGAGGGGAAGCTCGGCATGGCAGCCGCCGCCTCCGCCGCCGCCTCAAGTAAGTCAGGCGAAGTTTTGGGGGGGGAGGGGGGGAAAAAAAGACCCCCCACCCCACCCCCAGCTGTGCCGCCCCGCTGCTCTCCCCCCCCCGCCCCGCCCCGTCTCCATTTCGCTCGTTGAAGAAGCGGAGCGAGGAGCTTCGGCGTCTCTTTGCCTCGCTGACGCCCCCCGCCCCGTTCCTTGGCTCGCTCAGGTGGGACGGAGAAAGTCCGGCCGAAAAGCCTCTGGAAGCGGCGCAGGGGGCGGACAAACTCGCCGACGAGTTCCCACGGGCGAGCCTCAACTTTTCCTTGAACTTTTTCCGTCGGCCACAGATCGGGCGCTAAGCGAGGGTTTCTAGCGGTCGGGCTCGAGCCGCTTCTGCCTAGCTGGCGCAAGGGGGGTCGGCGAACTCGGCTCTTTGAAGACTTGCGGACTTCAACTCCCAGAGTTCCTCAGCCAGCTTTGCTGAGGGGCTTTGCTGGCTGAGGGACTCTGGGAGTTGAAGTCCGCAAGTCTTCAAAGAGCCGAGTTCGCCGACCCCCTTGCGCTAGCGGGATGCTGAAACGAAAGCAGGCGCTGAGTGCCTCTGCCTGGCGCAGCCCTTATTATTATTATTATTATTATTATTATTATTATTATTATTATTATTATTATTATTATTATTATTATTATTATTATTAGAATAGAATAGAATAGAATAGAATAGAATAGAATAGAATAGAATAGAATAGAATTTTATTGGCCAAATGTGATTGGACACACAAGGAATTTGTCTTGGTGCAGATGCTCTCAGTGTACATAAAAGAAAAGATACGTTCATCAAGGTACAACATTTACAACACAATTGACGGTCAGTATATCAATATAAATCATAAGGATTGCCAGCAACAAGTTATAGTCATACAGTCATAAGTGGAAAGAGATGGGTGATGGGAACTATGAGAAGATTAATAGTAGTGCAGATTCAGTAAATAGTTTGACAGTGTTGATGGAATTATTTGTTTAGCGGAGTGATGGCCTTCGGGAAAAAACTGTTCTTGTGTCTAGTTGTTCTGGTGTGCAGTGCTCTGCAGCGTCATTTTGAGGGTAGGAGTTGAAACAGTTTATGTCCAGGATGCGAGGGATCTCCAAATATTTTCATGGCCCTCTTCTTGATTCGTGCAGTATACAGGTCCTCAATGGAAGGCAGGTTGGTAGCAATTATTTTGTCATTATATACATTATATACATTATATACAAGCACATTATATACAAGCACATACATTGAAAGGAAACAATAGGACAGGAACGGTAGATACGCTTGTGCTCTTATGCACGCCCCTTACAGACCTCTTAGGAAAGGGGTGAGGTCAATAGTAGACAGTCTTTGGTTAAAACTTTGGGGATTTTGGGAAAAGACCACAGAGTCAGGTAGTGTGTTCCAAGCATTAACAACTCTGTTACAGAAGTCATATTTTCTGCAATCAAGATTGGAGCGGTTCACATTAAGTTTAAATCTACTGTTTGCTCTTGAATTATTGCGATTGAAGCTGAAGTAGTCTTTTACAGGAAGGACATTGCAATAGATGATTCTGTGTGTTAAACACAGGTCTTGTTGGAGTCGGCGGAGTTCTAAGTTTTCTAAGCCTAGGATTTCAAGTCTGGTGGCATAAGGTATTTTGTTGTATTCAGAGGAGTGGAGAACTCTTCTTGTAAAATATTTCTGGACACGTTCAATTGTATTAATGTCAGAGATGTGGTGAGGGTTCCAGACAGGTGAGCTGTATTCAAAAATGGGTCTAGCAAATGTTTTATGTGCTCTGGTTAGTAGTGTGGTGTTTTTGGAAAAGAAGCTACGCAAATTAGGTTTACAACTCTTAGAGCCTTTTTTGCTATGTAGTTGCAGTGGGCTTTGGCACTTAGGTCATTTGATATGAAAACTCCAAGGTCTTAAACAGGGTGTGGCTCATCTGTAAGGTAATGTCCATCAAGCTTGTACTTAGTGTTTGGGTTCTTTTTTCCCAATGTGTAAGACTGAGCATTTGCTGATTGAGATTTGGTTGAGCTTTGCTGGCTAGGGGATTCTGGGAATTGAAGTCCATCAGGCTTAAAGTGGCCAAGGTTGGAGACCCCTGGACTAGAAGTCCCTTATGGACATTTTGTCTAAAACAGGGGGAAAAAACGAACACAGGCTTTCTGATTTTGACAATTAAATCGGATAGATCAGGGGTCTCCAACCTTGGTCCCTTTAAGACTTGTGGACTTCAACTCCCAGAGTTCCTCAGGTAGGACTCTGGGAATTGAAGTCCACAAGTCTTAAAGGGACCAAGGTTGGAGACCCCTGGGATAGATAATAGAAAGGAAAGGATTATGTTGTAATTATCGAGTAAGAGGTAAATTTATAATTGAACTTGTAACTGCTTTTAAAAAAGATCGGAAGTCAGTTCTTTATCTTTTATTTCTTTTCTATTTTTCTTTTAACTCCCCCCCTCCACTTTCTTGCAATTTCTGTTTGATTTCTTTCTTTTTCTTATACTTTTTATATAAGCTTGTTTTAGGTTTTTTTTCTTCCTTTATATATATATAAAGGGACTTGTTGCCAAATCAGCTTTGCACATAATACAGTAATACAAAGCTAGTCCACTTGATGCTGTTAGGTTGTCCTAAGGAGTAATCTAGCTGGATTCAGATTGCAAAATGAGCCAGAAAGTGACCATATTTTAGCCCGGCTTCTTAACTGAACCCTATGCATATACGTAGTTAATTTATGGTTCCTCTAGAAAGACATAAAAAAAGGCTGAGGCTGACGCTACATATTTTCATATTTGGTGGACTTGCAAGAAAATTAAGGCCTTTTGGATAAGAATTTGGTGGATTATTCAAAATGTACTGAAGAAGAAGATAAAGTTCCTGCCGCAATTTTTCCTTTTGGGAATTATAACGGATTGTACAGGGATTGAGACTAAATTGATTCTGAATTTAATAACAGCAGCAAGACTGTTGATTGGACAATACTGGAAGAAAGAAGAGGTACCTATAATAGAAGAATGGATATTGAAAGTCATTAATTTGGCTGAGATGGCTAAAATCTCAGCTTTTTTAAAAGACAATACGCAGGAAAGATATTTAATTGAATGGAAAAAATGGATTGATTATCTACAAAACAGATATCAGATTAAGAAATATCAGATTGCCTTTGAATAATTAGGAAGTATTATTTTATGTAATGGGGAGGGGGTTGGGAGATGAAAAGATTTGAATGAGGTTAATTGGATTAGAAGGGAAAATTTTACTCTATGTTTGGTTTATGTATAACAATACCTTGTGATTGACCCAGGAAGGGGGGGGAGGGGAGGGGGGAAGGGGGTTTTCTGGGAGGGAGGGGGGAAAAAAGGGGGGAAAATGTTTTTGTTTTTTAAAACTTTTTCAATTAAAAAAAAAAAGGCTGAGGGAATCATAGTTGAGTGATAACTAAGCATATGGTTCAAATACCGTCTGCCTCTTGTTTCTGAATTACAGGTGTATTTTACCTGAATTCTTGTATAGCCAGAGTCCCAGACGGTTAAAAGTTGGGCCGTATCCCACATCATACTGGCTTCTGAAACTAATTCAGCTACAAATCAGATGCTCAATGTCTTTTCTTGTCTATATCTATGCTTGACAATTGTTGAGATTATTTAGAAAGTCTTCAAATTGTCAGCGCTTCAAATCTCCTAACTGCCTTTTTGCTGTTTCCGTATAAATTCCAAAATTAGATATGATTTATTTAGAAAGGTGCTTAGATATACCACGTTGCAGCAGCCAGATTGTAAAAAAAAATTGCATGGAATTTAACACTATGCTAAATTAAAAGGTAGAAACATGCAGTTTAAAGTATACTTTTTATGTTTGTTAATTGCATTATATTATTTTCACTGTTCTTTATTTTACAATGTATGTATTGTAAATAACTTTTGTCACCTACCTAGAGCACCTAAGTTATTATATATATTAGAAAGTAAATAAAGTAACCAAGATACATTATCATGTGCAAATCGGACTATGCTGCTGTGAAATCAGCGGCTTTAAGTACCCTAAATCTGCTAAGGATTGTAGCCAGAAAATACAAGTAAGTTTCTCTTCCGTTTTTGAATTTAAGCTTCTGCATGGATAATGTACAAAGAAGGAACTCATGCAAGACCCTTTGAGGGGCTTTTTGAACTGTTCTGACGTAACAGTTTCATTTTCCCCAGAGCTAAAAGCAGAGGAAGTGCAGTCCTATGAAAACATGAACTCTGTCTAAATTCTGGAATAGATTAAATAATCAGTCTGTGAGAATTTGGAAAACAATACATTGTTTGGCGGGAACCACCATTGATTTGTTAAGAATAAATAATTAGAGAGCCAGTTTGGTGTAGCGATTAAGGTATCAGGCTAGAAACTGGGAAACCATGAGTTACAGTTCAGCCTTGAGCATGAAGTCAGTTGGGTGACCTTGGGCCAGGTACTTTCTTTCAGCCCTAGGAAAGAAGCAGTGGCAAACTATTTCTGAAAAACCTTACTGTAGGGTCTTGTCCAGGCAGTTTCCAATTTCGGCTGAAGAGATTGTAGAAAAAATGCTTTTAAAAGGCTCTGACGATTCCATCTGAGCTGTTTGATCATCAGAGGCTTTTTTTTTTACTTTTAAAAGCATTTTTTCAGCCGAAGAAAAACTGCTTTTAAAAGTTAAAAAAAAAACCCTCTGATGACCGCACGGCTTAGCTGGGCATGGGGGGGGGCAGGGATTTTTGCTACCGGTTCTCCAAACCACCCGCCGCCATTGCTATGCGATCCAGTCCGAACCAGGAGCATTTCACCCCTGGTGCAGAGCCATATTAACAGCATCATCTGTTAATCTATTTGCTTGGTATGCAAATTGCAAGGGGTCTAACAGTGGATCTGTGATGGTTTTCAAGTGAGACAGCACTAGCCTTTCAAAGGTTTTCATGACTACAGATGTTAGAGCAACTGGTCTGTAGTAGTTCAGTTCCTTGATGGTGGGCTTGTTCGGCACTGGGATGACGGTAGAGCTTTTGAAAGCAGGCTTAATAGCAGCAAGTGTGAGAGGGATCTTGGAGTCTTAGCAGACAACCAGCTAAATTTGAGCCAGCAGTGTGCGGCGGCAGCCAAAAAAGACAATGCAATCCTAAATTACCTTAACAGAGAGATACAATCAAGATCAAGTGAGGTACTAATACCACTCTATAGAATATAATATAATAGAATAGAATAGAATAGAATAGAATAGAATAGAATTGAATTGAATTGAATTGAATTGAATTGAATTTTTATTGGCCAAGTGTGATTGGACACACAAGGAATTTGTCTTGGTGCATATGCTCTCAGTGTACATAAAAGAAAAGATACGTTCATCAAGGTACAACATTTACAACACAATTGATGGTCAATATATCAATATAAATCATAAGGATTGCCAGCAACAAGTTATAAAGCCTTAGGAAGACCTCACCTAGAATACTGCATCCAGTTTTGGTCACCACACTATAAAAAAGATGTGGAGACTTTAGAAAAAGTGCAGAGAAGAGCAACCAGAATGATGAGGGGACTGGAGACTAAAACATACCGTATGAAGAACGGTTACAGGAACTGGGCATAGCTAGTCTACTGAAGAGAAGGACCAGGGGAGACATGACAGTACTGTTCCAATATTTGAAGGGCTGCCAAAGAAAGGAGGGGGTCAAGCTGTTTTTCAAAGCACCAGATAAGGAATAATGGATGGAAACTGACCAAGGAGAGATTCAACCTGGAAATAAGGAGGAATTTCCTGACAGTGAGAACCATCAACCGATGGAACAGAAGTTGCCTTCAGAAGTTGTGAGAGCTTCATCCCTGGAGGCTTTCAAGAAGAGACCAGACTGCCAATTGTCAGAAATGGTGTAGGGTCTCCTGCTTGGGCGGGAGGTTAGACTACATGACCTACAAGGTCCCTGCCAACTCTTTTAATCTATAATCTGTATAAGTGTTCATGCAAAACCTTGTTAATCAGTTGCATCAATATGTCAGGAGCCCCCTGCAGCCCAATCTGGAGGACTCGGAATTAGAAACATGCTGGGGGGGAAATTAAATGTGGGATATATATTTTCTACCCAGATTGCATTGAGTCCATGATAGTCCATGCATAGGTGAAGTCTTTCTTTTCCCAGAATAGCATGGAAGCAGTGGTGGGATTCAGCCAGTTCGCACCACTTCGGGAGAACCGGTTGTTAACTTTCTGAGCAGTTTTGGTGAACTGGTTGTTGGAAGAAATCATTAGGGCAGAGAACCGGTCGTTAAATTATTTGAATCCCACCACTGCATGGGAGTCACCATGTGCGACTTTGTGTGTTGACTAAAACCCCTGGCGAAGTTCTTATGTATGATCACCCTCAGTTCCTCAGCGCTCTTGATGTCATAGAGTAGAGTTTGGGTTTGGGTAATTTGGCCCCAGGTAGAATTTCAGTGAGGCAGTTTGGGGCTAGTAGAGTAGAGAACATCCGAATTCTGTTCACTGACAATTTCTTTCAAGTTCCAATACTGTTTTAGGATTAGCAAAGTGAGATTTCTCTGCTTGCTTGCTATTGCTGCACTTTGCACTTTCACTTTCCTAAAAGGTTCGCATGGTTGGCTCCTTACCGCCCGTTTTTATCTCCCGCGGGTGCCGAGGCTCAGCAATCAGCTGCCTGATGATGTTCTTTACCATACTGAAAGCATCTGGCACTGCAGCAGCAGCGAGAGCTGGCATTTTGGTTTCCTAGTTTTGAAGGTTCTCATTATTTTTTTTTGGCCCGAATAATCATCGCTGTTCTTGGTTGGTATGTGCATGGTATTTGGCCAAGTCGATTTCCACCTTATCTGCCAGGACATACCAGCCTTGGATGGCCCTTGGCATCCCCCTAGACAGGCAGGAGTAGAACACTTTGTTGGCCAACCTCTCATGGAAGCACTCTTATCAGCATGCCCTGAGGCCAATCTACCAGTTTGCTGGCCAAGCTCCGGAACTCTTGAATGTAGGCTGTGATGGGTCTTCTTTTCTTGCTTGAGGATTTTGGCCTGGTTCATATCTTCTGGTCAGCAAGCGGTTCTTTGAACCACTTCCTTAAGGCAGCCATAAATTTATTGAACTGGTGCAGTTTCATGGTGTCATCATCATTAGATCTCTCAGCGGCTTTTGATACCATCGACCATGGTATCTTGCTGCACTGGTTGGAGAGTTTGGGAGTGGGAGGCACCGTTTATTGGTGGTTCTCCTCCTATCTCTCTGACCGGTCGCAGACGGTGTTGACAGGGGGGCAGAGATCGACCGCGAGGCCCCTTACTTGTGGGGTGCCTCAGGGGTCGATTCTCTCGCCCCTCCTGTTCAACATCTACATGAAGCCGCTGGGTGAGGTCATTAGTGATTTCGGGGTGAGTTACCATCTGTACGCTGATGACACGCAGCTGTACTTTTCCACCCCAGGCCACCCCAACGAAGCTGTCGAAGTGCTGTCCCAGTGTCTGGAAGCCCTACGGGTCTGGATGGGGAGAAACAGACTCAAGCTCAATCCCTCCAAGACGGAGTGGCTGTGGATGCCGGCACCCCGGTACAGTCAGCTGCAACCGCAGCTGACTGTTGGGGGCGAGTTATTGGCCCCAATGGAAAGGGTGCACAACTTGGGTGTCCTCCTGGATGGGCGGCTGTCGTTTGATGATCATCTGGCGGCCATCTCCAGGAGGGCCTTTCACCAAGTACGCTTGGTCCGCCAGTTGCGCCCCTTCCTTGACCGGGATGCCTTATGCACGGTCACTCATGCTCTTGTCACTTCTCATTTGGATTATTGCAATGCTCTCTACATGGGGCTGCCCTTGAAGTGCTCCCAGAGGCTTCAGCTAGTTCAGAATGCAGCTGCGCGGGTAATAGTGGGAGCCACTCGCTGCTCCCATGTAACACCACTCCTGCGCAGTCTGCACTGGCTTCCTGTGGTCTTTCTGGTGCGCGTTAAGATTTTGGTTACCACCTTTAAAGCGCTCCATGGCTTAGGGCCCGGGTACTTACGGGACTGCCTGCTGTTACCTTATGCCTCCCACCGACCCGTACGCTCACACAGAGAGGGTCTTCTCAGGGTGCCGTCCGCCAAACAATGTCGGCTGGCGGCCCCCAGGGGAAGGGCCTTCTCTGTTGGAGCTCCTACTCTTTGGGACGAACTTCCCCCTGGTTTATGCCAATTGCCTGATCTTTGGACTTTTCGCCGTGAGCTGAAAACGCATTTATTTATTCAGGCGGGACTGGCTTAAAAATTTTATTAAATTTTAATTGGGGTTATTTATGAATTTTAGGGTTTTAAATTGTTTTAAATTTCGGCCATTTTTGTAATATGCTTGGTTTTAAGTTTTTGTTTTAATGTGTATATTGTGGGGTTTTTATTATTTGGCTGTACACCGCCCTGAGTCCTTCAGGAGAACGGCGGTATAAAAATCTAATAAAATAAAATAAAATAATAAATCATGGAGAGCCACCAGCCACTGTGTGGCTTCCTCCTTGAAGGCCATGGTGATGTACGGCACTTTGGCCAGGTTGTTCAGTAGGTCTGCCACATACTCTTCCATGTAATTCCACAATTGGGTTAGGAGGAAGGCCAGCTATTTCTCATGTCCATCGAATTTCACTCCTAGCGCTAATGGACTGCAGGGCCCTCTTCCCAGGAGGGTAGCTCGGGTCAATGGTGGAGCTGGTCAGGCAACTGCTGGCTGGGCTGCTGCCCCCTGGGTCTGCTGCGGCAGTGGTGGATCTGGCCCCACTGAAAGGTCTTGAGTTCTCAGCTTGTCAAAGGCATCCCTCAGAAAATCAGTTGCCTGCTCAAGCACCACCGTGTGGAGATCGGGTCCATCCCAGAGGTGGGTTTCAGCAGGTTCTCACTAGTTCTGGAGAACCGGTAGCGGAAATTTTGAGTAGTTCGGAGAACCGGTAGTAAAAATTCTGACTGGCCCCGCCCTCATCTATTCTCTGCCTCCCAGGTCCCAGCTGATCAGGAGGGAATGGAGATATGGCAGTATCCTTCCCCTGGAGTGGGGAGGGAATGGGGATTTTACACTATCCTTCCCCTGCAGTGGGGAGGGAATGGAGATTTTACAGTATCCTTCCCCTGCAGTGGGGAGGGAATGGAGATTTTACACTATCCTTCCCCTGGAGTGGGGAGGGAATGGGGATTTTACACTATCCTTCCCCTGGAGTGGGGAGGGAATGGGGATTTTACACTATCCTTCTCCTGCAGTGGGGAGGGAATGGGGATTTTACACTATCCTTCTCCTGCAGTGGAGAGGGAATGGGGATTTTACACTATCCTTCCCCTGGAGTGGGGAGGGAATGGGGATTTCGCAGTATCCTTCCCCTGGAGTGGGGAGGGAATGGGGATTTTACAGTAACCTTCCCCTGGAGTGGGGAGGGAATGGGGATTTTACAGTATCCTTCCCCTGGAGTGGGGAGGGAATGGGGATTTTACACTATCCTTCTCCTGCAGTGGGGAGGGAATGGGGATTTTACACTATCCTTCTCCTGCAGTGGGGAGGGAATGGGGATTTTACACTATCCTTCCCCTGGAGTGGGGAGGGAATGGGGATTTTACACTATCCTTCTCCTGCAGTGGGGAGGGAATGGGGATTTTACACTATCCTTCTCCTGCAGTGGGGAGGGAATGGGGATTTTACACTATCCTTCCCCTGCAGTGGGGAGGGAATGGAGATATGGCAGTATCCTTCCCCTGGAGTTGGGAGGGAATGGGGATTTTACACTATCCTTCCCCTGGAGTGGGGAGGGAATGGGGATTTTACACTATCCTTCCCCTGGAGTGGGGAGGGAATGGGGATTTCGCAGTATCCTTCCCCTGGAGTGGGGAGGGAATGGGGATTTTACACTATCCTTCCCCTGCAGTGGGGAGGGAATGGGGATTTTACACTATCCTTCCCCTGCAGTGGGGAGGGAATGGAGATTTTATAATATCCTTCCCCTGCCGCGCCCACCAAGCCACACCCACAGAACCGGTAGTAAAAAAATTTGAAACCCACCCCTGGTGTGAGTAAAGTGTGAAAGTTGGTTTCTGAGCTTTTTGTGGCTGTGTGAGGTTCCTGCTTGTTGCCGGGGCCATTTTGGGTGAAGTGCAGCTGCTTTTGCATTGCGTGTGAGTCTGTTGTGTTGTGTTGTGTTGTGTGTGTGTAAAGTGTGAAAGTTGGTTTTTGGTACCTCTTATTGTTTTGTATACTTTGTTTATTATTTTTAATATTTATTGTTATTGGCCACGGCCACCCAGTCACACAACGGCCAAGCCACTCTCACCCAGTCACATGACCGCCAAGCCACGCCCAGTGTCACATGACCATCAAGCCACGCCCACAAAATAAGCCACACCCATAGAACCGGTAGTAAAAAAAATTAGAACCCACCTCTGGTCCATCCGTTTATGGGCTCACATGCCTCTGTGGAGCGCCAGACTTGGGACCGGCTCCTGTGAGTATGAATTATTCTGGAAGGAGGTTTATCCCAATCCTCCAATCTCCTGACTCTAATCAACCACCAGGCTTTCAGTCGGGAGCTTGCTTCTAGGAGGTATCTCTGCTTCTTCTAGCCTGGGGATACTCCCCACTGTCCCTCCGTTTCGAAGTGGCTGATCCCCCAGGTCTCCGTCTCCTCCTTCCCTTCCTCGTGGTCTGATATCTCTTGCACAATTTATTTTATTTTATTTATTTATTTTGTCACAACAGTATATATAAGCATAAGCATGAAAGTAACTTTATAATATATAAGCATATATATACATATATAAGCATAAGCATGTAATAACTATATTAATTGGATATAATGAAAGGAAACAATAGGACAGGAACGGTAGGCACGTTTGTGCTCTTATGCACGCCCCTTACGGACCTCTTAGGAATGGGGTGAGGTCAATAGTAGACAGTTTTTGGTTAAAGCTTTTGGGATTTTGAGAAGAGACCACAGAGTCTGGTAGTGTGTTCCAAGCATTCACAACTCTGTTACAGAAGTCATATTTTCTGCAATCAAGATTGGAGCGGTTCACATTAAGTTTAAATCTATTGTTTGCTCTTGTATTGTTGTGATTGAAGCTGAAGTAGTCTTTAACAGGAAGGACATTGCAATAGATGATTCTATGAGTTAAACACAGGTCCTGTCGAAGGCGTGATATATATCCGTGGTAGAGTTGATTCTCTGAGTAGATGGCTACTGCCGATTTGGCTTAATGTTGGACTTTTCCCAACTGGTTCATTAGGAAGAAAGAGCCTTCGACTGCATTCATAGTGAAATGTATACTTTACTAGAGCCAAGCAGTTACAAGATCTGAGGTTTGCATGTGAAAACTGCCTTACTTCCCCAGGTCCTTCCCCCAGAGTATCTCTCCGGTGTCCAATTGGATTCCAACCAATTGTTTTGGTAACAGTTCTGATGCTTGGCAGTCCACATTCCGTTCCCATGCTTGTGGCCTTGGGGTCTGCCAGTCGATGTCTCTGGGAGGCACTCAGAATAGTTTAGGTTTCTGGTCTTCCCCTCCTTATCTGTCGGCCCTCTCCCGCCAGGCTTCATGGCAGCCTTGCATCAGCAAATGCAAGTGATGGGGTGACGCACAATGGCAGCACTGATACTTGATTCAATTAGCATAGCTTAAAGTCCCATTTGTAAGATCAAATCTATTTTACTTTTCAGCAGAAAAACACTCCGCGGCTTGCAATGTGCTGATTGTGTACGGAAAAGATGCTAAGGAATGGTGTCAGTATCTTCAGAGTCTCTTGCGGTCATGCCAAGAAATCCAAAGCTGCAGAGTGGAGAGCAGAGCTTCTATTTCCACGGAGGAAGAGGTTCTCTTCAAGAACAGCAAGTGTATAATTATTCTACTGTCATCTGAATTGGTAGAGAGCTTCTGTATCCCTGCTGTACTTCAGACTCTGCAAAATGCTCTGCGACCTCCATCAAAAGTGGTGAAATTCTTCTGTGGGGTTTCGGCGTGTGAGAATTACGATGAGTTTTTCAAGGACTGGTCTCAATGGAAAGAGCTTACCTATGATGATGAACCAGAGACCTACGTTGATGCAGTCCTAAAAGTTATTTCAGAAGCAGGTAAGGTGCTGTCTTTTTATTTTTAATGTCTCCGCTCCTCATTCTGGGTATGGCTTTACTCTGCATTGTATAGCATCTTTTATTTTTCTGCTGTGAGCTGCCCGGAATCTAATAGAGTTAGATGGTAGCTAAATCAAATCAAATCAAAAATTAAATAAATTTAGTTAATTAGTTAACTAACTGGTTAATTTGAGACTTTCTCATCATGCATTGTTTTCTATACCTTCCTTGAAAAAAACGGCTTGCACTTTTTTGTATTCAAAATATTTAACTTTGCATGCGATTATAAAATCAAATACTGATGCTTTTTTCCTGGTTCCATGCTATAAATCTGAGAGATAAAGGTAGTCCTCAAATTACGACGCCACCATTGAGCCCAAAATTTCTGTTGCTAAGTGAAACGTTTGTTAAGTGAGTTTGACCCATTTGACGATTTTTCTTTTCACAGTTGTTACGTGAATCGTTGCATTTGTTGAGTTGACAGCGTGGTTGTTAAGTGAATTTGCATTCCCCACTGACTTTGCTCATCAGGAGGCCACAAAAAGGGATCACATGACCCCGAGACACTGCGACCGTCATAAACATGAATCAGTTGACAAGCATCAGAATTTTGATCATGTGACCATGGAGAGGCTTCAACGGTCATAATTTATTTATTTATTTATTTATTTGTTGTATTTTAAGATGGCTGTACACCGCCCTGAGTCCTTCGGGAGAAGGGCGGTATAAAAATCTAATAAAATAAAATAAAATAAAATAAAATAAAATAAAATAAAATAAAATAAAATAAAATAAAATAAAATAAAATAAAATAAAATAATTTAATTTAATTTAATTTACTTTAATTTAATTTAATTTAATTAATAAAATTCAATTCAAGCCAGCCTTGAATGAAAAGATGTGTCTTCAGTTCGACGGAATGTCCGAAGGTCAGGTATTTGGCGAAACCCGGGGAAGCTCATTCCAGAGTGTGGAGCCCCCACAGAAGGACCTTCCCTGGGGCCGCCAGCCGACATTGTTTGGCGGACGGCACCCTGAGAAGTCCCTCTCTGTGAGAGCGTACGGGTCGGTGGGAGGCATGTGGTAACAGCAGGCGGTCCCGTAAGTACCCAGGCCCTAAGCCATGGAGTGCTTTAAAGGTTGTAACCAACACCTTAAAGTGGACTCGAAAGGCCACAGGTAGCCAGTGCAGTCTGCGCAGCTGCATTCTGGACTAACTGAAGCCTCCGAATGCACTTCAAGGGGAGCCCCATGTAGAGAGCATTACAATAATCCAAGCGAGACGTAACGAGCGCATGAGTGACTGTGCACAAGGCATCCCGATCAAGGAAGGGGCGCAACTGCCGAACCAGGCGAACCTGGTGGAAGGCCCTCCTGGAGACGGCCGTCAAATGATCTTCAAACGACAGCCGTTCATCCAGGAGGACACCTAAATTGCGCACCCTATCCTTTGGGGCCAATAACTCGCCTCCAACAGTCAGCTGCGGCTGCAGCTGGCTGAATCGGGATGCCGGCATCCACAGCCACTCCGTCTGGGATTAAGCTTGAGCCTGTTTCTCCCCATCCAGACCCGTACGGCTTCCAAGCACCGGGACAGCACTTCAACAACTTCATTGGGGTGGCCTGGGGTGGAAAAGTACAGCTGGGTGTCATCAGCGTACTGCTGGTATCTCACCACGAAGCCACTGATGATCTCACCCAACGGCTTCATGTAGATGTTGAACAGCAGGGGCGAGAGAATCGACCCCTGCGGCACCCCACAAGTGAGGCACCTCGCGGTCGACCTCTGCCCCCCTGTCAACACTGCGACCGCATCGTCGGAGAGATAGGAGGAGAACCACCGATACATGGTGCCTCCCACTCCCAATCCCCCCAACCGGCGCAGCAAGATACCATGGTCGATGGTATCAAAAGCCACTGAGAGGTCTAATAGGACCAGGGCAGAGGTGTAACCCCTGTCCCTGGCCCTCCAGAGATGATCCACCAATGCGACCAAAGCTGTCTCCGTGCTGTATCCGGGTCGAAAGCCGGACTGGAACAGGTCTAGATAGACGGCTTCATCCAGGTATTGGGGTAGCTGTCGCGCCACAGCATTCTCTACAGCAACCTTCGAACGGGTTAAGGTTGAGACTGGACGATAATTACCCAAAATAGCTGGGTCCAGGAGGACACCTAAATTGCGCACCCTATCCTTTGGGGCCAATAACTGCCTCCAACAGTCAGCTGCGGCTGCAGCTGACTGAATCGATGCCGGCATCCACAGCCACTCCGGCCTTGGAGGATTAAGCTTGAGCCTGTTTCTCCCCATCCAGACCCGCACGGCTTCCAAACACCGGGACAGCACTTCAACAACTTCATTGGGGTGGCCTGGGGTGGAAAAGTACAGCTGGGTGTCATCAGCGACAGCTGGTATCTCACCAAGCCACTGATGATCTCACCCAACGGCTTCATGTAGATGTTGAACAGCAGGGCGAGAGAATCGACCCCGCGGCACCCCACAAGTGAGGCACCTCGCGGCGACCTCTGCCCCCCTGTCAACACCGTCTGCGACCGTCGGAGAGATAGGAGGAGAACCACCGATACACGGTGCCTCCCACTCCCAATCCCCCAACCGCGCAGCAAGATACCATGGTCGATGGTATCAAAAGCCGCTGAGAGGTCTAATAGGACCAGGGCAGAGGAGTAACCCTGTCCCTGGCCCTCCAGAGATCATCCACCAATGCGACCAAAGCTGTCTCCGTGCTGTATCCGGGTCGAAGCCGGACTGGAACGGGTCTAGATAGACGGCTTCATCCAGGTATTGGGGTAGCTGTCACGCCACAGCACTCTCTACAACCTTCGCAACAAAGCGAAGGTTGGAGACTGGACGATAATTACCCAAAATAGCTGGGTCCAGGAGGGCTTTTGAGGAGGGTCTCACCACCGCCTCTTTCAAGGCGGCAGGAAAACCCTTCCAACAGAGAAGCGTTGATAATCCTCTGAGCCAGCCTCGTGTCACCTCCTGAGTGGCCAGTACCAGCCAGGAAGGACACGGGTCCAGTAAACATGTCGTGGCGTGAAGCCTCCCAACAACCTGTCCACGCCCTCGGAGCCACAGGGTCAAACTCATCCCAAACAGCTCAACAAGACGTGTCTCTCTCCCTCGCTTGATCATCCCAATTTCGTCCAGACCGTCCCGGAGCTGAGCGATTTTATCGTATAGATAACCACTAAACTCCTCGGCTCGTCCCTGCAAGGGTCATCCCGCACCTCCTGATGAAGGAGGAGCGGTCACCAAACAGGGCGGCCGGGCGGTTATCTGCCGACGCAATGAGGGTGGAGGCGTAAGAACGCCCGCCTCCCTCATTGCCACTAGGTAGGTCCTAGAATAGGACCCAACTAGTGTCCGATCAGCTTCGAACGACTGGACCTCCAGGTGCTCTCAGGCGTCTTCTCCGCTTTCATCTCCCTCAGCCCTCGGAGAACCAAGGCCGGACGAGATCTGCGCCGGGTCAGAGGTCGCAAAGGCGCGACACGGTCCAAGGCCCCAGCCGCTGGCCTGTTCCCAGGCCACGACTAGTTCCTCAGTCGTGCCGTGGGCCAGATCCTCAGGAATGGCCCAAGCTCCGTCAGGAACCTCTCGGGTCCATCAGGCGCCTGGGACGGAACCAACGATAGGTTCCGCCTCCGCGATGGTGAGTGGCGGTTCGGAAGTCTAGGCGAAGGAGAAATGATCGACCATGACATTGGTTCTGTTACTAAATCATCTAATTCCAGATCATTTAACCACTGTCCAGAGATATAAATCAGATCCAGCGTGCCTCCCCATGTGCGTAGGGCCATCATTTACTCAATCAAGTCCAAGGCCGTCATGGAAGTTTGAACTCCCGAGCTGCCGTCGATAACAAGCCGGCTGATGGAAGGTTGAAATCCCCCATGACTATAAGTCTGGGGGTCTCAACCGCCACAGCGGCAAGTACCTCCAACAGCTCAGGCAGGGCTGTGGTCACGCAGCAAGGAGCCAGGTACGCGATCAACAAGCCCAACTGATTCCTATGGCCCCACCGCACATAGAGGGATTCACAGCCGGCAATCTGAGGAACAGTGGCCTCCCTCGGCTCTAGATCTTCCTTAATAACAACCGCCACCCCCCCACCCCTACCTTGGGCCCTCGGCTGATGAAATGCTCGGAAACCTGGAGGGCACAGCTCAACAAGGGGAACCCCCCCCCTCTGGACCCAACCAGGTCTCCGTAATGCCCATCAGGTCCGCGGACTTCTGAATAAGATCGCAAATCAGGGAGCTTTATTAGCCACGGACCGGCATTACACAACATCAGCCAAGATCCAAGCTCTGAGGATCATGGCCGCCCGAGGAATGGGTAGGGATCAGGCCGGAGCACGTGATCGCTTTCAGACATCGAACACGTGCTCCCAACTCGATACGCCCCTCCGCCATATCTGCCTCTCCCACTTACCGTACAGATCGAACAACCCTCTAGTCCTGGAACAGAGCCCTCCTCCCCTGCCTTCAGACCAGATGAAGTAGTGCCATGAACAAGCACAGGGGCTGGATCCCTCCCCGACGGGTTCTCTCCCCCACCCGTCAAATCCCTCCCCCCCACCCTCCCCTTAAAATTCCCATTAAAACTCCCCTTAAAAAACCTATTAAAACAATTAGTTAAAAATCCCCTGAGTCTCCTATTTTTGGCATGCCATCTCTCGGGGTTCCAAAACCCGTCCTCAAGATGGGCCCTCGATAATGTGGGGGGCCAAACCCGCGAGAGAGGGGAATCTCGCAGGGCAAGAAGGTCAGCCGCTGTAAATATCCGTATGATAAGAGTCCGGCAGGCAGACCCATCCTGGACCTGTCAAGATGAAAATTGACACACCAGTAATTCCGGGTGAAAGACAGACGAGATATAGTTCTTAGGCAGTGGATGAAAAACCGCCATGATTAAGTCAGAGCACCAACCCCTCATATCCAATCCCGAGGGGTGGTCTATGGACGAGGGGAGGGGGAAAAGGATGAAGTCCTACAGTAGTCAAGCTAGGATTGTCCAGGACCATCCTCAGTTCACCCAACTGGGGGCCAAAGATCTTCAGAAGGACCCCTTGCAGCCAGCCCATGGGCGTCCTCTAAGATGATAAAGAGGCGCCCATATGGCCCGTGATCGTCCTTCAAGTTGACAAAGAGGCCGAAGCACGTGCCTAATGGGCCGAGCCGCTCCACCGATGAGGCGCCTCTCTCCCAAAGTCCGGGGGGGGCAAAAGACTCAAAAGCCCCCACAGACGGCCATAGACGTCCTCTAGATGATAGGGAGGGCGTCCCCTAGGCCCGTGGACAACCTTCAGGGTGGCAAAGAAGGCGACCATCGGGCCTCTTCGTGGCCACTAAGCCAGGCCACCAGCTGGAGTAGGCCACTCACCCGCCGGGCCTGCTGGGTCATGCCACCAGCCCCGACTACTGGGCCAGTTCGCCGGACCCAGCCGCCCACCAACAGGCTAGGCCCTTGCCAGACCGGTCCAGCCAGGCCGCCGCCACTGCCGACTGCACCGCCGCCGCCGGGGGGAGAGAGCTCCAAGGCTCCTCCTGGAGCAACACCAGGCCAGGCTGCCACCACCACCGAAGAAATTTGGCCGCCCCCGCCGCCGCTGGAAAAGGCCAGGCTGCCCCCACCACCGACACCGCAGTCAAAGGGGCGAGGGGAGAGGGCTCTAAGGCCCCTCCTGGAGCAGAGCCGAGCCAGGCTGCCGCTGCCGCCGCCGGAGAACCGACCGCCGCCGCCGCTGGAAAAGGCCGGGCCGCTGCCGCTACCGCCGTCGGCCATATCACCGCCGGAGGGAGAGCGCTCCGGGACTCCTCCTGAGGGAACCCGGAGCCGCCCCGCTTCAATCCGCCCATCCTCTGATCCGTCGCACTGTCCTCTACCCGGGCGGGGGGTCCAAGCTGTCAAAAAGACACCCCCCCGACCCGGTCGGGTCCAAAATAGGCCCGTCGCCGCAACAGCTGTTCAGCGGCGCGGCGCCATCTTGGACATGCGCAGTAATAAGTGTGAAAAACGATCATAAGTCCCTTTTTTCAGTGCTTTCACTAGATCAGGGGTCTGCAAACTTGCCTACCTTTAAGACTCGTGGACTTCAACTCCCAGAGTTCCTCAGCCAGCTTTGCTGGGGGTTGAAGTCCAGAAGTCTTAAAAGAGCCAAGTTTGCAGACCCCAGCACAAGATAAATGGTTTTAAGTGAGGTCTACCTATAGTTTGGTGCAGTGGTAAAGATATCAGGCTAGAAATCAGGAAACCTGAGTTCTAGTCCCACCTTAAGCACAAAGCCGAGGTGACTGGCCCAAGCTCTAAGAAGCAGGCAATTGCAAGCTACTTCTGAAAACATTTGCCAAGAAATCTGAAGGGACGTGTCCAGGCATTGCGCAAGAATTGAATGGACATGATTGAATGGAAGATTTTTTTTTTATAAATATATTTGATTGCAGAGGAGAAAAATTACAAGTGATTGGGGCCAATGTCAGTGGATAATTTATTAGAGGGGTTTCAAACTGGCGGCCCACGGGCCAGATGCATCACACACAAGCCACGCCCACCCCGGCTCCGCAAAGGCAAAACATGTTGTGATACATCATGTGACGAGATCAAGCGTGGCTATGGGGACCCTGAAGTAAGCTGGTGTGGGGCGCGAGGGGTAGCTCCATCCCCTCGCTTTGTCTCATGGCTGTGGCACTGCGAGCAACCAGATGGAATGGGTTTGTGCCAGCTGCACAGGCTCATAAGGAGGCTAACTATTGGAACTTCGGTATCACTAACTTTTGAGATATAAGTTGGAACTTTAAATCATTGATAAGCAACCATAAGTTGAGAACTACCCGTATTGAACATTGAAATCATGTTTCCCTTTGCCACTCTCTTCTTTAGGCTAAATGTATTCAGTTCGTCTAATCCAGGCATGTCAAACTCAAGGCCCACTGGCTGGATCCGCCCTGCAAAATGCTTATCTGGCCTGCGGAGCCACCCTGGAAATAGCAAAAGACTGGCCTGTGATGCCTCTGTCAGTGAAAATAGGGCGCAGGGGCATCCATAGGCCTCCCCTAGTCCATTGCTGGCTGAATTGGAGCCTCTGTTGGCCGGATTCGGGCCTCCGAGGCTCTGTTCGGGTCGCTTCACAGACTGCGCCTGCTTTGCTAGCTTCTCAGATTCCACTTACTCCTCCCCACTCCATTTCCCATGGCTTTACTGTACTTACTTTTCAAAGAGCTTCAGAAGAGGCTGACCCACATGGCAGAGAAGCCAAAGTCTTTTATTCAGAAGCCGGTGAAGCTGTAAGAACACGAGATGCAAGGAAAGCAGCTTTCCCCATCTGAATAAAAGACCGGCTTCTCTGCCATGAGGGTCTGCAGGTTTGGTTTGGGCCCAATCTGGCTGGTGTCGAGCAGTCTCCTGCTTGCTGCTGATTGGCTAGTTCGAATGAGCAGCTTCAGGGATTGGGGCATGGCAGCCAATCAACAAGGGGCTTGCAGTTCTACCCAGTGAGCCTCAGTCCCTGAAGCTGTCCTAAAGCAGGAGACCTTTTCTACTACCAGAGACCTGCTGCTTATCAGAAGTTGGCGAAAATGTTTTCCTTAGATTTCACGTTATTACAGCTTTGCCATCATCTGAATAAAACACTTTGGCTTCTCTGCCAGTGGGTCAGCGACTTCTGGAGCTCTGGAGCTCTTCAGAAAGTAAGTAATCCATGGGAAATAGGGTGGGGAGGAGTAAGTTGAATCCTAGACACAAGCAAAGGGGGACGGGAAAGCAATTGTGAGGACCCCAGGGGAGCATGAGGTATCTCAGTGGGTGTTGGGATGGCCTGCTCCAGCACTAGGCCCCGCAGATTCTTCCCCACTCTGAGACACCTCACGTGCATTTAATGACCTGCATATTTGATTAACAAATGCATTGGGGAAAGCAGGGAGTGATCACGTTCATTTAACGTGATTCAATGAAATGAATCCTCCGGTTATGAATGTAATTGGCAGGCTCTATTACATTCATCATTCGAAGATTACCTGTATAATGAGAGTGAGTGAGGGTCTCAAGGAAGTCCTGCCTTAGCACTTGGCCACCACAGATGCCCCCCCCCGACACACCAGTGTCATGCTCCCTTTGACCATGCCCACCCTAGCCACGCCCACCATGACCATGCCCCTGCCATGCTGCCCCTCCCCTCCGGCCCTCCAAGGTCAAACACAACCCTGATGCAGCCCTCAATGAAATTGAGTTTGACACCCCTGGTCTAATCATTCTTCATAGGAAAACTTTGAGCCTTCTGCAAATTTAGCAGTCTTCCCAAATATGCATCATCTGAAAATCTGATGGGCATCCCTTCTATTTTCTGCCTGCAGTATGAAACCTTATCAGATTTCTATTGGAAGCTAAGTATGCCCTGCGGATAGCATATTATCAGTCTGCTAATCTAGTAACTTGCTGAGCTTGTTGATCGAAAGGTCGGCAGCTCGGCGGTTCGAATCCCTAGTGCCACATAATGGGGTGAGCTCCCATTACTTGTGCCCCGGCTTCTGCCAACCTAGCAGTTTCGAAAGCATGTAAAAATGCAAGTAGAAAAAATAGGGACCACCTTTGGTGGGAAGGGAACAGCGTTCTGTGCGCCTCTGGTGTTGAGTCATGCCGGCCACATGACCACAGAGACGTCTTTGGACAGCGCTGGCTCTTCGGCTTTGAAACGGAGATGAGCACCGTCCCCTAGAATCAGCAACGACTAGCACGTATGATCACCTTTTCTAGGATTTTCTCAGATATTAATGCCAAGGTGATTGGTCTGAAGTTTCTTAGATGTACTTTTCTTCCTTTTTAAAATGGGGATAGCCCTTCTCCAATCACTTCCCCAATATTACTGGAGTTTTAAAAAATTACAGTTTGTGATTTTGAAATCACGTCCACCAGTTCCTTTAGCATGCTGGGATTCAAATCTATGCGATTGCAGAGATTTAAACTCATTCAAAGTAGCTGAGTGTTTTCATTTTGGACCTGCGTTGCTCTCCTGCTTCTCAAGGTGTGATCTCTGATAGATTCTACCACCTTTCCCTTTCGTGAAAAAGGTGGTGCACAATAGGAATGAAATAGTGAGCCAGTTGCCTCTCCCTATCCCCATCTTGCCGCCTTGTCCAACCAGCGGAACGACTGCTTCCATAACTCTTTATTCATAGCAACTGGCTGAGGAATTCTGGGAATTCTGGGAGTTGAAGTCCACAAGTCTTAAAGTGGCCAAGGTTGGAGACCCCTGCCTTAGCCTCTATACCAAACTGGCTCTCCATATCATCATTGTGTCTGGTTCGGTTCTACAACCCAACAAGACAGACACAGACTTCAGAGGATAATTAGAACTGCAGAAAAAACAATTGCTACCAACCTGCCTTCCATTGAGGACCTGTATACTGCACGAATCAAGAAGAGGGCCGTGAAAATATTTACAGACCCCTCACATCCTGGACATAAACTGTTTCAACTCCTACCCTCAAAACGACGCTATAGAGCACTGCACACCAGAACAACTAGACACAAGAACAGTTTTTTCCCAAAGGCCATCACTCTGCTAAACAAATAATTCCATCAACACTGTCAGACTATTTACTGAATCTGCACTACTATTAATCGTTTCATAGTTCCCATCACCAATCTCTTTCCACTTATGACTGTATGACTATAACTTGTTGCTGGCAATCCTTATGATTTATATTGATATATTGACCATCAATTGTGTTGTAAATGTTGTACCTTGATGAACGTATCTTTTCTTTTATGTACACTGAGAGCATATGCACCAAGACAAATTCCTTGTGTGTCCAATCACACTTGGCCAATAAATTCTATTCATTATACTATTCATTATTACTGGATTTAAAGTAATATTTCTTCTTTCTTATATAGAATGTATTTAATTTTTAATTTATATTCTTCTTTTTATGGATTTTTTTCCTAATAGCCAAACAACTTTCAGAAATCACATTCATGTTTATCCTCTTCTTAGATTCTGGTTGTGATTCAGTGGCTGATGCAAAGGAGGACGATGCTGGCAGTCTACAAGCGTCATACAGTTTTCCAGCCTGTCAGGCATATGAACCTTTAGTGACCAGATTAGAAAACCTTGTTGCAGTGCAGCCTGACCGTATACGCTGTGGGGTATAGTATATTTCTTTATTTTTATTTATTTATTTGTCAAACATAACAATATATATAAGTATAAGCATGAAATAAACATACGAATTGGATACAACCAAACGGAACATCAGGACAGGAACGGTAGGCACGCTGGTGCTCTTATGCACGCCCCTTACAGACCTCTTAGGAATGGGGTGAGGTCAGTGGTGGGATTCAGCCAGTTCGCACCACTTCGGGAGAACCGGTTGTTAACTTTCTGAGCAGTTTGGCAAACTGGTTGTTGGAAGAAATCATTAGGGCAGAGAACCGGTTGTTAAATTACTGGAATCCCATCACTGGGTGAGGTCAACAGTAGATAGTCTTTGGTTAAAGCTTTGGGGATTTTGGGAAGAGACCACAGAGTCAGGTAGTGCATTCCAGGCATTAACAACTCTGTTACTGAAGTCATATTTTCTACAATCAAGAGTGGAGCGGTTCACTTTAAGTTTAAATCTATTGTGTGCTCGTGTATTGTTGCGGTTGAAGCTGAAGTAGTCTTCAACAGGAAGGACATTGTAGCAGATTATTCTATGAGTTAAACTCAGGTCATATCAAAGGCAGCGGAGTTCTAAATTTTCTAAACCCAGGATTTCAAGTCTGGTGGCATCAGGTATTTTGTTGTATTCAGAGGAATGGAGAACTCTTCTTGTAAAATATTTTTGGACACGCTCAATTGTATTAATGTCCGAAATGAGGTGTGGGTTCCAGACAGGCGAGCTGTAATCGAGAATTGGTCTAGCAAATGTTTTGTATGCTCTGGTTAGTAGTGTAATCTTTCTGGAGAAGAAGCTAGGCAAGATTAGGTTTACAACTCTTCAAGCCTACTACTTAAAGCCTACTATTTCTACTCTTTCAAAGTTGATCTGATAGACCTGGAAGAGAAATCGTGGTCTGCAGGGGATACAACTTAATTATAACAACACAGCTATTCACAAGCAGACTTGTCCTTAACACTGCTAGCCAAATTTTTGAGTTGGACTATGTGGCTAAGAAAATGTGTGTGATATATATAACACATTTTCCTTTTTTTGGGCAAGAGATGGTGAACCTGCAACCAAATACCTCTTCAACCAAAACTTAAGCAGCCCTAGCCAGCATAGACTCTGATTAAGAATGCTTAATTAAATCATAGCTCACAACATCTGGTTTACCACAAGTACTCTGTCCCTGCCGTATTCTTTTTTACTATGCATTTCCTTTTTCTATTTCACACTGTTATCTGAGGCCTTATATGAGTTTGGGCTGAATTTGAGTTTTGTTTTCTGTAATTCATTTTATGGGGGAGGGAAGCAAAGTATGTTGCTGGGGTTTTAATGATGTTCCGGTTCTGGTCAGACATAGGTATAATGATTTTTATATCTTTGTGGCTGTCGTGTCCCCCTCCCCCTCCGACGACCGGGTCTAGGAAGTCCGTATCAGGCGTGGCCACGAAGCCTCTGCAGCTTTGCCAAATTCCTCCGAGGCTTCTCAGGGCAGGCAGTTGTGACTTCAGCAAACTAGATGAGACTTTGCTTGACTCAAAGTTGGAATGCCAAATACAGGTCCTTTATATAGGCTGTGGGGTGTGGCTCCATGACTCAGCATTTATCCAGGTCTGCCCCTCCCTTCCTTCTGCTGGCGTCGCCTCTCAGATCTCCGGAAGCGAGGATCCTCCCACTTTGAATTGTCTTCTGCTGTTTGAGAAAGGGAGGGGTCAGAAGGAGCAGGCCCGGGCAATTCCAATCCGTGGCTGACTTCCTCTGATGGCTGTGTCGTGTCCCAACAGGTTGAGCCAAAGGAACACACGCCGTATGAGTGAGGTTTGTTTGTTCATTCCTGACATCCTGTCCGGGAATGGGGCCAGGGCCGGGGGCTGGAGGCATGACAGGCCGTTCATCTTCATTATCAGACTCAGAGTTTAATAGCAGGCCCGGGAGGAGACGGGATGGGCCGGCTGTGGAGAGGAGGGAGGACGAGGCACAACAGTGGCTGCATAGTTGGCCTGAATCTACCAAAAGGATAGTGCTCGTACCAAGAAGGTTGGTTTCCAGGTTTCTGGCTTATTTCCACCCCTTTCCTCCACAGTGTCCTGAAAAGAGAAAATCTACAGCATCCCTGCCATAATGAACAAATAAGATGAGAAAGCATTTTATTTATTTTATTTTATTTAATTTAATTTAAAATTAATTTAATTTAATTTAATATTAATTTAATTTAATTTAATTTAATTTAATTTAATTTAATTTAATTTAATTTAATTTAATTTAATTTAATAATTTAATTTAATTTAATTTAATTTAATAATTTAATTTAATTTAATAATTTAATTTAATTTAATTTATTTAATTTAATTTAATTTAATTTAATTTAATTTAATTTAATTTAATTTAATTTAATTTAATTTAATTTAATTTAATTTAATAATTTAATTTAATTTAATTTAATTTAATTTATATACTGCCCTTCTCCCGAAGGACTCAGGGCGGTTTACAGCCAGGGTAAAAGCAAAACTCAGAAAAGTTTAAAAACATTTAAAAACTACTTGAATTAAAAGCTGAAGGAATATAAGACTATAATAAAACCCCAATAAAAAACTTCATTAAGCCAGCCCTGCAAGATGAAATAGAAAGGTCTTTAGCTTGCGGCGAAAGGTCCGGAGCTCAGGAAGTTGACGTATCCTCGGAGTTCTAAGCAAAGAGACTATTATAGTAAACCAGTCTAGGGGCAATGAAGATCTAGGTCATTTTTGCTAAGGTCTCCTGCTCTCAGAAGTGCTTCAACTGGGACATCATCCAAGGCTGCTGTCTGGTATTCCAGAAGGAGCTTAATGTCCATGAGGAACTGAAGCCATGGATTTGTCACCCGCTCCAGAGTGAGATGGGGATTGACAACACATGTGGCAGTTTCTGCAAGAATAATAGAATAACAGAGTTGGAAGGGACCTTGGATGTCTTCTAGTTTTAGCCTTTTAAAATATTTCTGTGGAACAAACTGGAGGGAGAAATGTCTTCTTTTAAAACTGAGCTGGTTCTTCATAATACTGTACTGTAAATACTGTTGTTTTAGTCACCTGAGCTTCTTTGCAAAAGGGGTAGATTCAGTGGTGGGATTCAAGCAATTTAACAGCCGGTTCTCTGCCTTAATGATTTCTTCCAACAACCAGTTTGCCAAACTGCTCAGAAAGTTAACAACCGGTTCTCCCGAAGTGGTGCGAACCGGCTGCATCCCACCACTGGATAGATTGGGTTCATAGAACTGTTGTGGAGAGAGGAGGCACAACAGTGGCTGCATAGTTGGCCTGAATCTACCAAAAAGATAGTGCTTGTACCAAGAAGGTTGGTTTCCAGGTTTCTGGCTTATTTCCACCCCTTTCCTCCACAGTGTCCTGAAAAGAGAAAATCTACAGCATCCCTGCCATAATGAACAAATAAGATGAGAAAATTCAGTTTGGAGGAAACGGTACCTTGGTTAACCAAGACCTAAATTATATAGGGATTTATCGGTTTCATTGAGAAACTTGGTAATTAGAGTAGCACCATCACTATCGGTTCTGTGCTTCAGAAGTGGTTCTTACCTGTCAGCAAGTAGGCTACTGCATTTTATTTTATTTTTATTTATTATTTTATTTATTAATTAAATGTATTGGCTACCCACCTTAACACAGGGTACCTCTATGTAGCTGAGTTTTGAAACAATTATAGTTTCAGGTAAATCTTAAGGGTAGTTCTATTTATTTATAATTTAATTTAATTTAATTTAATTTAATTTAATTTAATTTAATTTAATTTAATTTAATTTATATACTGCCCTTCTCCCGAAGGACTCAGGGCGGTTTACAGCCAGGGTAAAAGCAAAACTCAGAAAAGTTTAAAAACATTTAAAAACTACTTGAATTAAAAGCTGAAGGAATATAAGACTATAATAAAACCCCAATAAAAAACTTCATTAAGCCAGCCCTGCAAGATGAAATAGAAAGGTCTTTAGCTTGCGGCGAAAGGTCCGGAGCTCAGGAAGTTGACGTATCCTCGGAGTTCTAAGCAAAGAGACTATTATAGTAAACCAGTCTAGGGGCAATGAAGATCTAGGTCATTTTTGCTAAGGTCTCCTGCTCTCAGAAGTGCTTCAACTGGGACATCATCCAAGGCTGCTGTCTGGTATTCCAGAAGGAGCTTAATGTCCATGAGGAACTGAAGCCATGGATTTGCCACCCGCTCCAGAGTGAGATGGGGATTGACAACACATGTGGCAGTTTCTGCATGAATAATAGAATAACAGAGTTGGAAGGGACCTTGGATGTCTTCTAGTTTTAGCCTTTTAAAATATTTCTGTGGAACAAACTGGAGGGAGAAATGTCTTCTTTTAAAACTGAGCTGGTTCTTCATAATACTGTACTGTAAATACTGTTGTTTTAGTCACCTGAGCTTCTTTGCAAAAGGGGTAGATTCAGTGGTGGGATTCAAGCAATTTAACAGCCGGTTCTCTGCCTTAATGATTTCTTCCAACAACCAGTTTGCCAAACTGCTCAGAAAGTTAACAACCGGTTCTCCCGAAGTGGTGCGAACCGGCTGCATCCCACCACTGGATAGATTGGGTTCATAGAACTGTTGTGGAGAGAGGAGGCACAATCCATGTCCACCAAAGCCTATTGGAAAATTCTAGGAACGTTTTAAGAATCTAACGGCTTCATACATTTTTTGCAGGCTGAGCATGACTCTTAAGGATAAGCAAGTCTTTGGAATAACTGAAATAAAATGCAGTGTTAATTGAATGTGGCAATGTGCATTCAAATTTTTTGTGAAAAACTGATAGAAAATTACCATATAATTGACATAAGAGTCAGTAGCAGCAGGCAAAATGAGTATACTTTTTTTAATCATAGCTTTGTAAAAAAAAAATCATGGTTTTTTTCCCCCTAAAAATACACATTTTAGAAAAAAAATGTGGTTGACATTTGCTGAGCGGTAGAGTTTATGTTTGTTATTGGCTTAAGTGCTTAAATACATTTTGATGCTTTTAATATTGCATGCCACTTATGAATTTGCTAAATAAAGGACAGCAGTGTCTCCTCTCATTATCACTGTCACCACAATCAGGTTGTGATGAGAATAAACTTTGTTTCATTCTTCCTCATACCAAGGCCAAATAAGGAGCGCTTGTGCCTGTAGATCCTCACGCCCCAAAAGATACCAATGTATTGTGAAAACTGAATATTCCAAAGCCTCTAGATATTACTATGTTTGTTTGTTTTTTAAATGTAGGTGCAGACAATCATTTTTATAATCCTAAAGTGTAAATTGGATAGACAAATAAAAATGGAAGTGGAATTTTCTTCTAAGAGCTGTCAGCCACTGCGACTATCAGCAAATATTGAAAATGAGTATACAGTCTCTGTTAACACACCAGGTAAGTACTAAAAGGTGGTCTTTTTATCCTGAATTTGTGTGTGTGTGTGTGTTAGAACATTTTAGTAGAGTTTCTCTTCCTATTAGTGGCATACTTGCACTAGGCTAACAAACTATCCAAAATATTTTTCCTGTCACTGAGGATGCAAAAAGCTACAATGAGAAATTTTTTTTTATTTACACAAACTTACAAGTGGATGGCTGGTAGAATGCATAGAACTAAAAGAGTTTAAGATCATAAAGGAGACCTGCATCTTTCAAGGGTTAATACAAGAAGTCAAGATGCGAGGAGGAGAAAGCTGACACAGGAAGCAGAAGCTCAGCTGCACTTCTTGTTTCCTGTACTTTCTGTTCATGCTGCTATTTTTAACCTCATTATATTTTTAAAAGCATTAGGAAACTTCTCTTCATATGAAGTATTACGTATTGTCAGAGGACATATTTCTATACGTATAGTAGCTAATTTAGTGTTTACGGGTAGTCCTCAACTTATAACCATATGTTTAATGGCCATTGAAAGTTACATCAACACTGAAAAAATGACTTACGATAATACTAATGTCCCATGATCATGTCAATGGGTGAAGCTGGATTCACTGAACAACTGAATGATTCGCTTAACAACTGTGCTAAAAGTCCTAAAGTAGGAATGGCTCATTTAATGACCACATTGCTTATTATTGGAAGTTACAGTCCAATTAGGGTTATAAGTCACATTAACAAGATACTTATATCGATAATTGTGGAATTATCCACAATGTTAATGTTAGACACTATATAGATCAGCACTCAGTATGGAGCCAAGCATTTGAAGGACATGGTGCTGGCTTTAACTAGTTGGATATCTGAGTCACTGTTAACTCTAGTCATTGGATTTCTGATTCAAAATTTTAGCCTGCTACACTCATAGACTCTTTACAATAAGTCATTTTTTTATAACATAAGGAATGAAACAAAATTGTTGTAAACATCAACAGTGGTTTGAAAGCTTATTTTAAACCTTTCTGGTCCCTTTTATAAGGTGGCTCAGGGGCTAGGACGTTGAGCTTGTCGATCGAAAGGTCGGCAGCTCGGCGGTTCGAATCCCTAGTGCTGCCGTGTAATGGGGTGAGCGCCCGTTACTAGTCCCAGCTTCTGCCAAGCTAGCAGTTTCGAAAGCACGTAAAAATGCAAATAGAAAAAATAGGGGCCACCTTTGGTGGGAAGGGAACAGCATTCCGTGCGCCTTTGGCGTTGAGTCAACATGACCACGGAGACGTCTTTGGACAGCGCTGGGTCTTTGGCTTTGAAATGGAGATGAGCGCCGCCCCCTAGAGTCGGCAACGACTAGCATGTATGTGCGAGGGGAACCTTTACCTTTACCTGGTCCCTTTGAGTTACACAGTAAGTGAAATTGCTAGAATTGTTAGATTGCTGGGAATACTTACATTTCTTAATGCTTTACAATTTTGGCTGCCCTCCCTCCCCTGGCACTGACACCCCTACTTTCTCCCCCCCCCCAATACCTGGCCTTTGGAGCATCCTAACACTCTGCTGGATGTCCTCCGTATGCCTGGCCCAACATTTGCAAGTCAGCTTCTTCGTAATCCATTTCAGACATGTCTCATCAGCAGTGGAAGGAAGAGGGTCAGCTGGGGTAGCTGGGCCGGTGGAGCATTGGGTAGCAGATTTGGTAGAGGTGACAGAGTACAGGATGGCCAAAAGTCTAGACATGGTGGGGGTGGAGATAGGTGAGTGAAAGGAACTGAAGAGGAAGCAGCTCCTTACCTTACGGAGTCTTGGGGCTCCCCAAGGCAGCAAGCCAGGAATTACTTGGATTGGGGTGAATCCATGCCTAATAACCAGGTGGGATTTGGTTAATGACAGCCACCAGATCTCCTGATGTTGCTAAGCAATGTGATCACGGGATAGTGTGCTTTAGAACTATATTGCTTAGTGACAGAAATTCTGGTCCCTGTTACCATTACTACCTGTATATGCTCAAATCCTCATACATTCTGTTCTGGTAGATCATTTATATGTGGAAGTATTTGTAACCACATGGTCTCAATGCAGCTATACGTGGCCATGCACAATGGAAACCTATTGTGTAGCAATGGCACATACAGGTGACAAAAGTTACACAAAAGGAAATTATGTTCTTGTTCTTCTATTCTCCATGTCATTTTGATAATAGTTCTTGTGTTCTCGTTCTTTGATGCTTTTCGGGGCTAACTTTTAATAAATTTCAACAATGGCATCAAAGCAAAATGCTAAGGACACGTTTCAACAAGTGCAAAGACTCCATAATGGGCCTAATGGATAAAATTAGTGTGTTTGATTTGCTTTGTTCTGGAAACTGTGTAGCATCCATAGAGAGAAAATTCAGTGTAAATGAATCAACCATCTGCCATATGCCAAAAGGAAGACTATGTTTATAAGGTTAATTTCATTTTTTCCTTGTTTATTTTTAAGCCAGACACTTTTCCATAAGCCTCTATTTGTTCTAATAGTTTAGAACCTGATATAAGTGGTTCTTCCAGAATAAATACTAGGTGGTGGTGGTGGTTGTTGTTGTTGTTGTTGTTGTTGTTGTTGTTGTTGTTGTTGTTATTATTATTATTATTATTATTATTATTATTATTATTATTATTATTATTATTATTTAGATTTTTATACCGCCCTTCTCCTGAAGGACTCAGGGCGGTTTACAGCCGATAAAAACACATATAACAAAAGTTAAAAATCATTTAAAAAACTAATTCAATGTATGGCTAAAATTTAAAATAAATAAAATTATATTGAAGCTATATTGAAGCTAGCCCTGCACGATGGAATAAAAGGGTCTTCAGCTCGCGGCGGAAGGTCCGGAAGTTGGGGAGTTGACGAAGCCCCGGAGGCAGCTCGTTCCAGAGGGCAGGAGCCCCCACAGAGAAGGCCCTCCCCCTGGGGGTCGCCAGCCAACATTGCTTAACTGACGGCACCCTGAGGAGGCCCTCCCTGTGGGAGCGCACAGGTCGATGGGAGGCTACCGGTGGTAGTAGGCAGTCCCGTAAGTAACCCGGTCCTCGGCCATGGAGCACTTTAAAGGTGGTAACCAGCACCTTGAATTGCACCCGAAAGACCACCGGAAGCCAGTGAAGACCGCGCAGGAGAGGTGTCACATGGGAGCTACGAGATGCTCCCTCTATCACCCGCGCAGGTCATCAGCAAAAGCTTGCAGTTTGTATTCTTCTCGTTTAATTTTCAGTCCTTTTATGTTATCATTTCATCTGATATTCCTGTTCAAAACTTCTAATGTCAAAATAAATAGCAATGGGGAAAGCGGGCAACGTTGCCTTGTACCTTTCCTGATTTTAACATTTCCTGTCATTTCTCCATTTATCATTATCTTAGCTGACTGTTTCTCATAAATTGTTTTTATAGTGTTTACAAATCTCTCCCCAAAGTCCATTGTCTTCAATTGTTTTATCATAAATTGCCAATTCACGTTGTCAAAAGCTTTTTGTGCGACTAAAAATATCATTGCCATTTGTTTCTCTGGATGTGATTCATAGTATTCCAACACATTTAATATTATCCTCGTATTATCTCTAATTTGTCTCTTAGGGAAGAAACCATTTTGATCTACACGGATAAGTTCATTTAACAGTCTTTTTAATCCGTTTGCCATTATTGAAGCAAAAATCTTATAGTCCACATTTATTAGTGAAATTGATCTATAATTTTTTTATCAGTTGTAAATCTGCATCTTCTTTGGGTATAAGTGTTACATATGCCTCTCTCCATGAGTCTGGCATTCTTGCTTTGTTTAGAAGTTCATTATACAGTTCTAGCATTATATTACTCATTATTTCTTGAAAGATTTTATATAGTTCTGCTGGTAGGCCATCTGGTCCTGTTCCCTTCCCACTTTTTGTCTTTTAATTGCTTCAGTTCCATCATTGTTATTCTTTCTTCTAACATAGCCTTATGTTGTTCGGATATTTTTGGTAAATCTGATTTTTCTAAATTTTTTATTGTCTCTTCCTCCAAAATATCCTCTTGACAATATAATTTTTCATAGTAATGTTATTTTTATTATTATTATTATTATTTATTCGATTTTTATACCGCCCTTCTCCCGAAGGACTCAGGGTGGTGTACAGCCAAAAGTAAAAACAGACAATAAAATATACAATTAAAATACAAATTAAAAAACTTATTTTATAATTGGCCTAAAAAACTTTAAAATATATAAAGCTAAAACCCCTTAAAATTAATAATAGAAAATTTAAAATCAATAAAATTTAAGCCAGCCCCGCGCGAATGAAAAGATGTGTCTTCAGTTCGCGGCGGAAGATCTGAAGGTCAGGTATTTGGCGTAAACCCGGGGGAAGCTCGTTCCAGAGTGTGGGAGCCCCCACAGAGAAGGACCTTCCCCTGGGGGCCGCCAGCCGACATTGCTTGGCGGACAGCACCCTGAGAAGTCCCTCTCTGTGAGAGCGTACGGGTCGGTGGGAGGCATGCGGTAACAGCAGGCGGTCCCGTAAGTACCCAGGCCCTAAGCCAGTGGTTCCCAACCTTTTCTTGTTTGAGGCACCCTTGGAAAGCCTTTCAAAAGTTCCCGGCACCCTTATAAGGAAATAGGCCACAGGCCCCAGTCAAAGTTACGACGGCATTGAAAAAAAGTGACTCCCAACCATTTTCCACACTTACAACCATTGCAGCATCTCTTTCGGTGACGTGATTTTACATTTGGATGCTTGACAACAACCAGTTTGTATTTATGCCAGCTGCAGTTTTCCTGGAGGTCACATGATCCCCTTTTGTGACCTAGTCAATGGGGGAAAGCCAGATCCACTTAACAACCTGCGTTACTAACAACCGCAAACTTAACAACCGCAGTGATCCACTTAACAAACAGGACCAGAAAGGTTGCAAAGTGAGGCAAAACTCACTTAATCCATTTTTCCCTTAGCAACATCAATTGGGGGGGGGGAGAGGAAGGCTCCTTTGGGGTCGTAAGTCGAGGACTACCTGTACTGTATATACGGGATACGGTACCTCAACGTCAACCCCCTCGAGGCTGGTAGGGAAAAAGAAAAATAAATGAAAATAAACTAGAGAATGAAAAATCGCCTCCCAGGAGGGCATGCAAACAGCACCCACTCTTTTGACGTTAAGCCTGTGGCTTTTAGCCTGTGGCTTTTATTCCGACTGGAATAAAGAACCCTGCCCAAGCACGCCTTGCAAACGGGCGGTATTCCTTCCCGTTAGGGTCCTCGCGGAGGAATAGCAAAGGAGAGACCCCCCCCTCACCCTCCCTTACCTGCTCTGACCCTCGTCCTCGCTCTCCACAAACCCGGCGCTGCTGCCAGGAAACCAAAAGCCGGAGGTGCGCAAAAAAAAAAAAGAAAAAAAAAGACGCGTTAAGTGCAGCAACTGCGGCGACGCGTTCTTTTTTGGCCGCAGTTCTTATTTCTCCCGCCCACAATTTCTCGGAGCAAAAATTTTCCTGAGGTCAGTGCTTGGCGCATGCGCAGAGAGCGGTGTCTTGCCTCGAGACGCCTTTTGCGCATGCGTTGATCGGATAGCGTCACTTCACAGCCCTTGTAACGAGATCCTCTGGTTGTCGAGTCTGAATTGAAGAAGGGGGTTCTTTTTTAAAATAATAATAATAATAAAATAAAATAAAAAGAGCCGGGCGAGTTAGAGCAAACCTTGATCGATGCTTTCTCCGAGTGCATCGGTAGTCCCCTCCCTCCCCCTCTCCCGCCAAGAGAGAATGCAATTTTTTCCCCGAAATTTTGGCGGCACCCTCAAAAGATCTCACGGCACCCCTTAGTGCCGCGGCACACCGGTTGGGAACCACTGCCCTAAGCCATGGAGCGCTTTAAAGGTAGTGACCAAAACCTTAAAGTGCACCCGAAAGGCCCGAAAGTGTTGAGTTCTTTTCTGTTCTTCTTCTTCTTCTTTTCTTCTTTTCTTCATTACTATAATGTAGTTTCCCCTTTTCATGTAGTAGATGCTTTATCATTTTCTTCTTTTCTTTTTTTATTTCATATGCTAGCCATCTTCCTGGTTTGTTTGCATTTTCAAAAAAGTTCTGTCTGGATGTTCTTAATTTATTTGCTAACAACTCTTGTTCATTTAAATTTATTTCATGCCAATTCTATCTGTTTTTGTCTTTTCCTTTTGTTTTTCTTTGCAGTGTAGATTATTGCCAGTCCTCTAATATATGCCTTCATCGTATCCCATACACTCTGGAGTGATGTGTCCTCTTTTTTATTTATTTCAAAGAAAGACTTTGAAATTCTTTTTCCATAAATCGTTGCAAATCATTTTCTTTTAATATTAGTGTATGAGTTTCCTTTTGTGTTCTGATTATTGCTGATCTTGTCTCCCCTTCAGACTTATCATCTGGAACTGTATGTTTGAAACTATTTTCTGGAGATTTAATGATAGCTGAATCAAACATCACTTACTATACTGACATGGAAGAAATAAGCAACTTGTTGTCTACTGCAGCAAATCCGGTGGAATTCATGTGTCAGGTGAAATATTAAATTAATTTCTAATGGGGCAAAGTAAATAACCTCCCTGCTTTAGGGAGGAGGGAACAGGAGAGAGCTTGATATATCATTTAGATCAGGGGTCACCAACCTTTTGGACCTCATTAAATTCATAATTTTAAATCCCGCGGACCACTAATATGATGGACTTCAACTCTGGCTGAGGAACTCTGGGAGTTGAAGTCCACAAGTCTCATAGTTGCCAAGGTTGGAGACCCCTGGTCTGTAGCATACCCATTTTGCCTGATAGGGCGGGATGGGTCAATGTAATTGGAACAAGATGCCTCCTCAGGCAATCCAGTTGCATGCCATGAAGGGCCTTAAAGGTGATAACCAGCACCTTGAATTAGATCCAGGAGCAAACAAGGACTCAACGCAGTTCATGCAACAAAGGTTTTGCAGGCTCAGTCCTTGGGGCATCCAAAATTGCCTGCGCAGCCACATTCTGTGCCAACTCCAGCGTATGGATCCTCTTCAAGGGTAGCCCTATGTAGAGCACATTCTCCTGAGTCCCTCAGGAGATGATCAGGGCATGAATGATTGAGAGAAGGGCCTCCGATATAGGAAGGGGGGCAACTGGTGCACAACTCAAAGGCCTTCCTAGCCATAACTATTGTCTGCCCCTTTTTTTTTGAATTTTTTTTTATTTTTTAAAGACATACAAACATAAAAACATCTTTCATTCAAATTTCAATACAATGTGTCGGTGCGTGGATTACATTTTTTGTGGAAAAACAATTATCTATCATTAGCTTGTTTAATCCATTTTATCATCTAACTATAATCAAATATTTTAATCAATTAATTTCTGGAACAATATTTCTTATCATCCTATTTTATCTGTCATTTCAAAAGAATTATATCATTCATTCATATCAATTCATTATCATCAATAATTTTTAACTTATTAAAAACTAACATCTTCCTTATTATAATTTCTTTTCCAACCATTGGTAAAATAAATCCCATACTTTATAAAATTGCGTATCTTCCTGTTCCCTAATTTCAAAGGTCAATTTACTCATTTCTGCACAGTCCATTATTTTCCCAATAATTTCATCTTGCGGTGGCAATTTCTCATTTTTCCAGTTCCGTGCAAATACAATTCTAGCTGCTGTTATTACATTCACAATCAAATATCTCCGTTCTCTAGTATAGGATTCAGGTATAATTCCCAAGAGAAAAAGTTCTGGTTTAAAGTCTATATGTTTCTTTATCATTTTCTCCAACCATCATATATATTTTAGTCCAATATCTTTTAGCTTAAAACTTTATCTAGATTAGTCAAGTTGTTATAGAAACCTTTTATTTTTACCTCTTTATCATACTACTGTCTGCTCCTTGAGCAGCAGTTGTGAGTCCAGGACTATTGCAATGCTCTCTACATGGGCTCCCCTTGAAGAGCACCAGGCGGCTCCAGCTAGTCCAGAATGCGGCCGCGCGGGTGATAGAGGGAGCACCGCGCTGCTCCCATATAACACCCATCCTGCGCAGCCTGCACTGGTTGCTGGTAGCCTTCCGGGTGCACTTCAAGGTGTTAGTGACCACCTTTAAAGCGCTCCATGGCTTAGGACCGGGATATTTACGAGACCGCCTTCTGCCACCTATAGCCTCCCAATGTCCTGTGCGCTCCCACAGAGTGGGCCTTCTCAGGGTGCCGTCGACCAAACAATGTCAGTTGGCGGCCCCCAGGGGGAGAGCCTTCTCTGTGGCAGCACCGGCCCTTTGGAACGAGTTGCCTCCGGGTTTACGCCAACTTCCCGACCTTCAAGCGGGAATTGAAGACGTTACGATTGCATCGGGCGGGACTAGCCTAAGTATATTTTAATGTGTATTTTCACTGTATTTTAAGGGGTTTTAAGTCGGTCTTTGACCGTTTTAGTTGATGGCCTTGTTAATATTTGTTTTTAAATTCTTTTAAATTTGCTATTTATTTGTTGTATTTTAAGATGGCTGTACACCGCCCTGAGTCCTTCGGGAGAAGGGCGGTATAAAAGTTTAATTATAAATAAATAAATAAATAAATCCCCCCAGATTATGTATGGATCTATCTGGGGCAGGGCAACCCCATCCACGACCAAAAATGATCCCCCCCCCGATACACAGGACCCACCCACCCAGAGCCATACATCTTACCAGGGTTCAGTTGAAGCCCGTTGTCCTCCATCCAACCTTCCACAGCCTCCAAGCACCATGAAAGAACACCAGTGGTGGGATTCAGCCAGTTCGCACCACTTCAGGGGAACCGGTTGTTAACTTTCTGAGCAGTTTGGCAAACTGGTTGTTGGAAGAAATCATTAGGGCAGAGAACCGGCTGTTAAATTACTTGAATCCCACCACTGAAGAACATCCACAACATCGTTTAATTTACCCAGGTGAATTAAGATGAATACAGCATGGTGATAGATGATCATCATTTTGTTTTAAAATGCTAATAATTTCTTAAGGTTTTAAAGTGACAGACAAATTCTTAATTGGTGGCTGTTCATAAACTGTTTCAACTCCTACCCTCAAAACGACGCTATAGAGCCCTGCACACCAGAACAACTAGACACAAGAACAGTTTTTTCCCGAAGGCCATCACTCTGCTAAACAAATAATTCCCTCAACACTGTCAAACTATTTACCAAATCTGCACTACTATTAATCGTCTCATCGTTCCCATCACCAATCTCTTTCCACTTATGACTGTATGACTATAACTTGTTGCTGGCAATCCTTATGATTTATATTGATATATTGACCATCATTTGTGTTGTAAATGTTGTACCTTGATGAACGTATCTTTTCTTTTATGTACACTGAGAGCATATGCACCAAGACAAATTCCTTGTGTGTCCAATCACACTTGGCCAATAAAAATTCTATTCTATTCTATTCTATTCTATTCTATTCTATTCTATTCTATTCTATTCTATTCTATTCTATTCTATTCTACATCCAGGCATTTAAGATTGTACCCTATAACACAGAAGCTCTGGACAAAATCCTCACAGAATCATTGAAAACAAACCTTCCTGCCAGCGGTTTGCACCTCTTAGGAATCAACCAATTGGAAGAAGAAAATATTACTAGTGAGTATGATGGTGATTTGGGTAAAAAAGCCTTTATGAATGATTCTACACTAAATTCAAGTGCTTACACAAAAGCACATGTTATATGAAAGAGCTGGGCATGTGTGACTGTCTTGCACAATCCTAGCAACTAGAGGAACTAGCACAGCTGTAAGCCAATTCCTAAAACACATATTTTAAGACAGGGGTCTCTAACCTTGGTCCCTTTAAGACTTGTGGACTTCAACTCCCAGAGTTCCTCAGCCAGCTTTGCTGGCTGAGGGACTCTGGGAGTTGAAGTCCACAAGTCTTAAAGGGACCAAGGTTGGAGACCCCTGTTTTAAGAGACTAAAAAGAGATGTGTGTCAACTCTCAAAATGACTCTAGCTGCAGCCATATTTTTCTTGCTTTGTTTCTTAGTTGCCATACTTATGGAGGGAGGAGAGGGACTTATGGGATGTAGAATGTTTTCCGCCAATGTGCCAGACATAACAACAATAAAGCTCCTGAGAACCAAGGCTATATCAGTAATGGCGAAGGAGTGCTGAGAAGTTCACCTGCTTGGTTGGCTAACCTGACCTGTGACACAAGGGGGTGGACAGTATCTATTATCAGGGGTTGCCACAAAGAAGAGGGAGTCGGGCTGTTCTCCAAAGCACCTCAGGGCAGGACAAGAAGCAATGGGTGGAAACTAATCCAGGAGAGAAGCAACTTAGAACTAAGGAGAAATTTCCTGACAGTTAGAACAATCAATAAGTGGAACGACTTGCCTGCAGAAGTTGTGAATGCTCCAACACTGGAAATTTTTAAGAAGATGTTGGATAACCATTTGTCTGAAGTGGTGTAGGGTTTCCTGCCTGGGCAGGGGGCTGGACTAGAAGGCCTCCAAGGTCCCTTCCAACTCTGTTGTTGTTGTTGTTGTTGTTGTTGTTGTTGTTGTTATTATTTAATTATACCAAAAACGTGGGAATTATTCAGTGTTGGTTTCACCTTTGACCGTGCCGATATGATATACCCAATAAACCGGATTTTTGAGGAAACCGAGGCCTCAGAGTCTTGAATTGGTTGGGAGCATTACTCGGAACCATAACAATGTGGACAGAATACTGGTCCTATTGTTGAAGCGTTCTTTTAAGAAAAAGCATAGTTCAGAAGAATGTACATTGAAATAATGCCCTTATTCATTGATCGATATTTATTTATTTAACAATTCATACTTTTTAATCGGCAAGTTTAATTATTGTAATAAAAGGCCGCAGTGGCAATGATCAGAAAGAAAGATCGGCATTTTTTATTTATAGATTTTTTTTTATTCTGCCTTTTTTATTTCTATAAATAACTCAAGATGGTGGACATATCTAATATTCTTTCCTCCTCCAGTTTCCCCCACAACAACCACCGATGTGAGGTAATTTGGTCTGAAAGAGAGTGACTGGCCCATATCAGTTGCCAGCTTTGTACATCAGCACGCGACTCATTTTATATTTAGGAACTGATATAATGTACAACACTCTTATATGTTGCGTGTATTCTAGAAAGTGCTTTATCAGATCTTGCACAGTGGCCGTGACCCCCGCGCCCCCAAAAATGCCACGTGTGACCTGGGTTGGCAGTCCTATCCTTACAGGGATTCTACTGGACAAGCCAATAGTCCAGACATGATAAACAAAAATTGAAATTAGATTTAGGCCATTTCCATTATTTAATTTGTTACCAGTGGCATAGCTCTATAAAAAAATTGTATTTTCCTCCTTTTTCTTTCAGGTCAAAGAGACGAAGAGCTACCAACTCTGCTGCACTTTGCTGCAAAATATGGTTTAAAAAATCTCACAGCCCTGTTGCTTACATGCCCAGGAGCTCTGCAGGCTTATAGTGTTGCCAACAAGTATGGTCACTATCCTAACAATATTGCTGAAAAGCATGGCTTCAAAGATCTCCGTCAATTCATTGATGAATATGTGGTAAAGATATTTTCTCTCTCTGTTATAATGGGAAGAAAAGTACTGGGACTAAAACTTAAAAGTTCATGACTCACGTAGAAACAATAGATTTGAAGTTTTCAGTGATATACGTGTGTTTTATTCCACAATAATAAACATGTGAATGATATTGAGTTTTCCAGAAGGTGAAGGGGCTATTCTTGTATTGAAATAATAATAATAATAATCTGAAAGAGGGACCTTAAAGAGTCCTCACCATTAATCTAAATGGGGCTTTTAGAATTAGATCTAGAGACATTTGATACTTCAGTTTTCACATAGGAAGAAATCTGTATGGGTTATCTTAGGTAGATTCTGAAGGAGCACAGAGGAACTGATGTGTGCACAATTACTGTGGGTTATATAGATCTACATTGGTGGGTATCAACTAGTATCTTTTTGAAAAGGAGCAGAACTGGAAGACACCGTTTTGTTGAACTTTCCTTGGATTCTTGTAACCAAAATATTCTGGAGATGTAATATGCAACATATAATGAGCTTTCTTAATTAGTATATTACATTTAGAAAGAAAAAAATCTAGGACAGCTATATAATATGGGAATACATGGCTTGTAAATACATTAGAGAAGGACTTTGAAGTGATCACTGACAACAAGCTGGACACGAATAATAAATATCAGAAAACTGAGCATTGTATTTCCAAATAGATATTAGATTAGAGGAAGTTCAGAGGAAAGCAGTGAAGAAGATACAAGTACTTAAATAGGTGCCCTATGTCGATAGGTTGAAGGAACGAGAGATGTTCAGTCTGGAAGACATGAGACTGAATGGAGAGATGGTAGCTGTGTTCAGGTATATAAAGAGAAGTTACAGGGAAGATGGTCCAGAACTATTTTCCGTGACTACAAAAACCAGAGCCAAACCTAACAGCTATAAATTGCAGCTGCCAAGATTTTATCTGAATACAATTTCCTGATGGTAAGATCTATTCAGAGCCACTTTGGCGTAGTGGTTAAGGCACCAGGCTAGAAACTAGGAGACAGTGAGTTCTAATCCCAAGGCTAGCTGGATGACCTTGGGCTAGTCACTCTCAGCCATAGAAATAAAGATAATGACAAATTACTTCCAAAATCTTGCCAAGAAAACTATAGGGACTTGGTCCAGGAAATTGCCAGGAGTCATAATTTTCTCTAAGGGACGAAAACCAAAACAATAACAACAACAACAACAAAACGCTCAACTGCACCGCAGTGGAATAAATCTACTTATGAAAGTTGTAGGTTCTCTATCTCTGGGGGTGTTTAAGAAGGGCCTGGACAGTCATCTCTCATGGAAGGTTTAACTCAGTGGTTCTCAACCTTTATAGTGCTGCGACCCCTTTAATACAATTCCCCACAATGTGGCGACCCCAACCGTAAAATTATTTTCGTTTTGAATTTATCACGCCTGAAGCCGTATTGGCTAGTGATCTGAACTGCTTGCGATTGCCTGGAGGACGGAGGCATTAAAGCGGAGACTCCTCCCCTATTAAGTTTATCGCGCCTGAAGCCAGATTAGGCTAGCGATTGGGAGTGATTACAGCTGGCTTGAGAGCAGAGATTTCACTCTTTTTTAATTCATCGCGCCTGAAGCCGAATTCGGCTAGCAATTTGAAGAGCCTGCAAATGTGGCTTGTGGAGTCAACCATTGGAGCGTGATTCTTCGACTCGCAAGTATACTTCCCATATTTCCGATGGTCTTAGGCGACCCCTGGCAAATCGTCATTCGACCCCCAACGGGGTCCCGACCCACAGGTTGAGAACCGCTGGTAACTGATTCCAACACTTTGCAGATGGCTGGATGATCCTTGTGTCCCTTCCTATTCTATGATTCTGTTGCTTTATACCTGATGCACTTGTAGACTGGGTTTCCTTTGCTACCTTTAACTCAGTTTTCAGTAGGACCATATTTGGAACCGACTGTATTAATCAAGCAGCCATTACTGTGCAAGAGAGGCTATTGGCTTTTCTTTTTCTTGCAGGAGACGGCAGACATGCTGAAATCTCACATAAAAGAGGAGTTGATGCAAGGGGAGGAAGATGGCTCTGTTTATGAGTCCATGGCTCATGTCTCGGCTGACCTGTTGATGAAATGCTCAATGAACCCCAGTTGCGATGAAGAACTCTATGAATCCATGGGTGGTCTGATCCCCAGCTCTACAGAGGACTTATGTACATATGCAGTGCTCCTTATTTATCTCGTAATATAAGTGATGGGGGCTACCAACTGATGTTAAGCCAAAATTTCTGGTGACTTTAAATGTGGCTATTTTGCACACAGGATGCAAAGTTAAAACACATTTAATTTTGCACGGGAATGTAAGTAGCAAAAAAGCAGAAAGGGAACATACTTACCTGCAAACAGCAATGTTCATGTAGTAGATGTTACATTTACAGTTTGTGGTTTGGCAGACTGTATTCTTTACAGCAGGGGTCTCCAACCTTGGTCCCTTTAAGACTGGTGGACTTCAACTCCCAGAGTCCCTCAGCCAGCAAAGCTGGCTGAGGAATTCTGGGAGTTGAAGTCCACCAGTCTTAAAGGGACCAAGGTTGGAGCCCCCTGCTTTGCTGGCTGAGGGACTCTGGGAGTTGAAGTCCACAAGTCTTAAAGGGACCAAGGTTGGAGCCCCCTGCTTTGCTGGCTGAGGGACTCTGGGAGTTGAAGTCCACAAGTCTTAAAGGGACCAAGGTTGGAGACCCCTGCTTTGCTGGCTGAGGGACTCTGGGAGTTGAAGTCCACAAGTCTTAAAGGGACCAAGGCTGGAGCCCCCTGCTTTGCTGGCTGAGGGACTCGGGGAGTTGAAGTCCACAAGTCTTAAAGGGACCGAGGTTGGAGACTCCTGCTTTGCTGGCTGAGGGACTCTGGGAGTTGTAGTCCACAAGTCTTAAAGGGACCGAGGTTGGAGATTCCTGCTTTAAAGCACTGCACTTCAGGTTTGGCTATGGAGGAACATAGAACATAGAATACAGATAGTTCTCAACTTGCAACCACAATTGAGCCCAAAATTTCTGTTGATGAGTGAGAACATTTGTTAAGTGAGTTTTATCCCATTTTACAACCTTTCCTGCCACAGTTGTTAAGCAAATCCTGCTGTTGATCAATTAGTATCACGGTTGTTAAGTGAATCTGGCTTCCCTGCCCACTTTGCTTGTCACAAGGTTGCATAAGGTGATCACATGACCCTGGGACACTGCAACCATCACAAATATGTGCCAGTTGCCAAATGTCGACTGTCCCACTCAGTTATCTAGCAAAGAAGGACTCCTGGCCATTTGTTTTGCTAAGCCTGTATTTGACTAAAGCTTAAATAGTTACGGGACTAGGATAAGCTGAATCTGAGGTTTTCCCATGTAAACAACACAGAGGAAAGTTCCCTCTGCCCCCCCCCCCGCCATTCCCCCTCTCTCTCCTCCCCCCCTTGTTATCAGCAAATGTCCAATCAAGTGCTTGTATATTGTTTAGGAAACAGGTGCTCGGTTTCCAGCTCTGCATATTGTTAGTTGACCTTGGCTGGCTGTAGCATCTTACAAAGCTCATGTTGTGTCTGTACCCCCTGAGCCGGGTCCCCTGCCAGAAAGTGACTTGGAAAGTGAGGGGGAAGGGCCGTCAGGACTTACCTCGGGAGCACCGGCTTCCCTGGCTCAGCTCCAGGAGTCAGAGGCAGGCCAGGTGGAGGAGAAAATGAGACCTCCGTCCCTTGATTCTTCCCCCCTCAGGCCACACCTCCAGACCCAGCTGATGGCAATCAGGCCTGGCTGGACCCTAGGTTTCGTAGGCAGGAGAGGCGGGAATAACAGAAGCAGGCCTAGGAAGTGCTGAGTCATGGAGCCACACCCCACAGGATATAAAAGCAGCAAGGGCTGCTATACCCCTTCGTGGCAAGCAAATCAACTGCTTAACTAGAGCTGAAGTACTGTTTGTTGACTCATCGGCATCAAGGGAGATAACAGAGACACTTGGCAGACGCTTGCTAGTTTGCTGCCAGAGCTGATAGTGCCAGAACAGCTCAGCTGGGCTTCCATCCTCCTCTTATTCCTTTTATTCCAATCTTTCCCTTTCCCCGCCCCCCACAAAACCTGATCATGAAGCTTGGATAGGTGAGATGCAGCCATGACACCAAGTGTTAGAAATTCTGTGTATAGCCCTACAGAACAAACAGTGCACAGACCACATGTGCTTTTATGTTTAACTGTGACAAGGAAGCAGGAAACTTTTTATTCAAAGAAAAGCCATGGAGTTGTTGTGGCCCACCGGCGGCCAGCAGAGCTGGCAGCAGAGTCAGACAGTGAGGAGGTTGGGGAGGAACTTGGGCCAGTCCTGGGGGCTAGGGAAAGCTCGGACGAGGGCTCTGCATTGCAGGCAGAGAGGGAGATAGACAGCAGCAAGGCAGAGGAAGAGCAGGAGCCCATTCCCAATGTGCACATGCGCAGAGCTGCCAGAAGACAAGAACAATTAAGAGAGCAGGGTTGACTCGGGAGTAAGGCCACACCTTGGAGATAATTGGTCCCTCCCCTCGGAAATAAAAGAGGAGCAAACAGGGAGTTGGCTTTTGCAGGAAACAATTCGTTAATTCCGTGACTCTGAGAAACTCTGTACCAAGTTTTGCCTTGTACTACGGTTGGAAACAATTTACGTGGTAACTTGCCAAACGAGATAAGGTGTCTTGAGAAATATTCCTTTGAAAAACTGTTTGGACAAACCTTGCTGACTGTGAATGAATGTAATTCACAGTCGTGTAAATAAAAAAGGTTTTGCCAGTAATTCCTGCTTCCTGCTTGTTAAGGGGGCCTAGGTCAGAACAAGAGCAGGTCTGTCAAACTGGCGGCCCATGGAGGCCACGCCCACCCTGGCTCTGCAAAGGCAAAAAACATCACGATCCGGCTTGTAACATGATCGAGTTTGAAACCCCTGGCAGAGTATACCATAGATGCAACTACAAACTTATAACACTGGCATCTACTGGGTGAAGAATATATATCTCTACTAAATACTGCTGTAGTTGTACAAAGTACACGAACAGTGTATTTCAACACTCCCACTCAACAAATACTCCTGATGTACCTTCTATGAGGTAGCGCTGAAAATGTCCATGTCTGCAGTTCATTAAGACATGCCATCTCTTCATTTGCAGCTCCAATCCACTTTTGTTTCTCGTGGGTTGGAAGTCTTTGCATCTCATCCCATGTATCTGGCTCTGGTTTTAATGATTTGCGTAGGTGATTTCCTGATGGAAGCCTCTTGTGGCATGTTTTCTTCTTCTGCAGTATTTGGATAGCCTGCGTTAATTTCTATATTTATGCCACTTTGTTGCCTATCTTCATGTGACGCTGATGTGAAATTTCCCTCACTTTGAAGTATTTGTGTTAGTTCACGAAATTTTGAAGTTTCATCAACAATTACGCCTCTCCTGATGGTTACCTTGTCTTGGTGTAGAATTCTGTATCCCACAAGCACACCGTCCTTTGTGCAAGTATCCCATTTTGTATGTTTTTCTTTTGGGATGGGCACATAGTCTTTGCTTCCAAAAATGTTTAGACGGCTCAAATTTGGGGCCTTTCCATTCACACAGTTCATATAGAGCAGTGGTAGTCAACCTGGTCCCTACCGCCCACTAGTGGGTGTTCCAGCTTTCATGGTGGGCAGTAGGGGCTTTGTCCGATATTGAAGCACTTTCCTTTTTTTTAATTTAATTGACTTTTAAAAAAAAAATTCATAGCATTATTTAAAAACATTTTCATTTGGTTTTCATAAAATTCCTCGTGACAATTTAAATTTTTGAAAATATTCTATTTGTATCACCCGCGCATAAGTTTAGTTCACGTTACGTAAGTGAAACTAAATGGCGCTATAGCGCGACCACAAACAAAAGAGCCTCGTCCCAGAATAGCTCGCGCATCTCCTCCCACACCACCCAGCTGTAACAGACAAGCAGAGCTGGTAGCCGGCACCCCCCCCCAACCCAATCCACGATGCGCGAGAGGCATGTGCAGATGACGATACAGGGCGCATTACTGTGGAACTGGTGGGCGGTTAGAAAATTTTACTACTAACAGATACAAAAGTGGGCAGTAGGTATAAAAAGGTTGACTACCCCTGATATAGAGTTTTCACAGTTGATTTTCACAGTAGTTAGTTTTGGTGATAGCATGTGGTCATAACTTTGTGATCTTTCTCTATCCACTCACCTGAAGGGTGTCCTGGCCTAACTGCATTCATACATTTCTGCGATCATGCTCTTCTTAGCATCCCAAAGGTGCTTTTTCAAGAGGCAACTGGAGGTCCCGGTTTTTCTTTGAAGACATTTCTTTGAATCCTCCCTCATCTAAGAAAATAAAAATATAGGAAGCTACACATATATTTAATATGTATGTTCGCAAAGTCAACTAAGTACATGTGTGGTCATTTTTTCCAGATGTAGAAATGCTTCAGTCAGATGCTAATAATCCTCTTTCACGGACAACCAAGGACTACATGATGCGCAGATTCTTAGAAGGTGAGCAACTTTAACCAAAAGGCAAGGTTACAATTAGAAACAATTGGTTTGCATGTTATTCTTCGGCAAGGATCTATCCGCACCCTCACAATCTAAATATGATTGCGGCATTATCTTGTTACACTGCAATCTCAAGATGCCGATGCCGATGCCGATGCCGGCCTCAGTGAAATGTTCTCTTGTAATTTTGATGTTTTCTATTATTTTCTGTGACTGAAAATTTCATACTCAAAAGATGAAATTTTGAATACCAGACAGTGCACTTTAAATAACAAGCTGCTTTCTGGGACTAGTCCTCCCTTCTTTTCAAACGCGGAGGAAATTCTGACCGAGAGAACAGCAGTTATCTCTTTCGGCCCAGCAGAAACAAAGAAGAGAAACAAAAGGAGAAGGAGGGGCAAGAGAGGAGGCATATTACAAAGACTCAGGAAGCATGGGGTAAGGAAATCTCTCCTCCCCTCTCTGCATTTAACTAATCTTCACTCACTTATAAATAAGATAGATGAACTGCTACTTTTAAAGAGGAACAACTCAGACTTTTCTAACTTGTCAGCCCTCTGCTTCATTGAAACATGGCTGAACAATTTGATTAATGATAGCTGCTTGCAAATAGCAATAGCAATAGCACTTAGACTTATATACCACTTTACAGTGCTTTACAGCCTTCTCTAAGCAGTTTACAGAGTCAGCACATTACCCCCAACAGTTTAGGTCCTCACTTTACCGACCTCGGAAGGATGGAAGGCTGAGTTAACCTGAGATTTGAACTGCCAAATTGCAGTCAGCTAGCAGTCAGCAGAAGTAGCCTGCAGTACTGCACTCTAACCACTGCGCCACTGTGGCTCCCAGGATTTTTTTTAATTTGCATTCATATCCCGCCCTTCTCCAAAGACTCAGGGCGGCTTACACTATGTCAAGCAATAGTCTTCATCCATTTGTATATTATATATAAAGTCAACTTTTATTGCCCCCAACAATCTGGGTCCTCATTTTACCTACCTTATAAAGGATGGAAGGCTGAGTCAACCTTGGGCCTGGTGGGACTTGAACTTGCAGTAATTGCAAGCAGCTGTGTTAATAACACACAGACTTAGTCTGCTGAGCCACCAGAGGCCTATTTGATTTCAGATTCAAATAGCAGATAAGAATTTCAGAAACATCCAGTAAAAAGAAAGGAGGCAGTACCTGCTTTAATATTAACAACTACAGTAAAGAAATTTTGTGATGTGGACTTAGAGACACTATTTGTCAGCTTGTCTCCGATCAATACCCAAGAAAGGAAACCCCCAACTCCATATGGTAATAGAGATAAGTACTTTTACTGGATACGTCTGATTACAGCTAAGGAAAGCAAGATCTGAGAGTAAGTGTGAGTTACCGATGCATATCCCCTCATTCATCCCTCCTCCCTCCAAAGGTCAAACAGATCTAGTCCAATGTCTTTGCCCTCATGGGCCACGTGGTGTTCTTCTTCCAATGTTATTCTTCCGCTGGTATGCAAAGATCGTTGATGCCAGCGCGGGCCTCTGACTGTTTGAATTCCTTCTCACGCCTCCTTTCAATGGCAGCCGAAGCTTAAAGAGCCACAACCCCCATTAATCTAGCATGACAACAAACTAGCAATAAAACACTTAACAAAGTAATAAAACAGCTAAACATCCTACTACGTAACTTAACACTTAAAGTGATAAGCAGAGGGTGACACTATTCATTAACTACATACCCTGTTATGCCCCCCTCTTCATTCAATATGTTGTTTTACTATATGTTTTAATATATATTGTCTATATGTTGTCACATATAGACAACAACTAAGTCTCCTATACTTGCCTCCATCCCTCTGAGCCCCCACCTCCAGTAATCATGGAAAAAGATGTGCAAGATCTGTTTTATAGACAAAACCCTGGAAAAGCACCAGACCCAGACAGGGTAACTCCTTCCTGCTTGAAAGTCTGTGCTGATCAACTGGCTCCTATCTTCACCTACATTTTTAATAAGTCACAGGATATATAACATAACATAATAACAGAGTTGGAAGGAACCTTGGAGGTCTTCTAGTCCAACCCTCTGCCCAGGCAGGAAACGCTACACCATTTCAGACAAATGGTTATCCAACATTTTCTTTAAAATTTCCAGTGTTGGAGCATCCACAACTTCTGGAGGCAAGTTGTTTCACTTATTGATTGTTCTAACTGTCAGGAAATTTCTCCTTAGGTCTAAGTTGCTTCTCTCCTTGATTAGTTTCCACCCGTTGCTTCCTGTTCTACCCTCAGGTGCTTTGGAGAATAGCTTGACCCATTCTTCTTTGTGGCAACCCCTGAGATATTGGAACACTGCTATCCTGTCTCCCCTAGTCCTTCTTTTCATTAAACTAGACATACCCAGTTCCTGCAACCATTCTTCATATGTTTTAGCCTCCAGTCCCCTAATCATCTTTTTTTAAAAAATTTGCATTTATATCCCGCCCTTCTCCGAAGACTCAGGACAGCTTACACTATGTCAAGCAATAGTCTTCATCCATTTGTATATTATATATATTTGTTGCTCTTCTCTGCACTCTTTCTAGAGTCTCAACATCTTTTTTACATTGTGGTGACCAAAACTGAACACAATATTCCAAGTGTGGCATTATAAAGTGGTATTAACACTTCACGTGATCTTGATTCTATCCCTCTGTTTATGCAGCCCAGAACTGTGTTGGCTTTTTTGGCGGCTGCTGCACACTGCTGGCTCATATCTAAATGGTTGTCCACTAGGACTCCGAGATCCCTCTCACAGTTACTACTATTGAGCAAGGTACCACATATATGGTACCTGTGCATTTAGGGTTTTTTTTTGCCTAAATGTAGAACCTTACTTTTTTCATTGTTGAATTTCATTTTATGTTATGTCCCTTCTTGTTTCAAACGGTCTACTATCATCCCAGTGGCCAAGAAACCCTTTATCAAGGAGCTGAATGACTACTGACCGGTTGCTTTGATATCTGTAGTTATGAAAACTTTCGAAAGGTTAATGCTGGCCCACCTGAAAGCCATAACAGATCTGTTGCTAGACCCCTTGCAGTTTGCCTACCATGCAAACAGATCAGCAGATGATGCTATCAGTATGGCACTGCACTATTTCTTATAACGTCTCGAATCCCAAAAGACCTATGCAAGGGTCCTTTTTGTAGACTTCAGTTTGGCATTCAACGCCATCATTACAGAAATCTTTCCCTCTAAACCAGGGGTCTCCAAAGCTGGCTGAGGAACTCTGGGAGTTGAAGTCCACAAGTCTGAAAGTTGCCAAGGTTGGAGACCCCTGCTCTAAACTGACTCAGCTAGCTGTGCATGACCACACATGCAGATGGATTATAAACTTTCTAACGGATAGGAAGCAGCAGGTGAAGCTAGGTAAAATCACATTGAATACTTGTTCGATTAGTACAGGAGCTGCCCAGGGCTGTGTGCTCTCTCCATCACTCTTTTCTCTATATACCAATGACTACATCTCAGCATTAACAACTTCTTTATTAGTTTATCGAAGTATAAGATGCAAAGAAAAGAAAACATTGAAAAGTAAGAAGGGAAAGTAAGAAGGAAGGAAAAAAAAGGGGGGGTATAGTGTAATGCGAGGAAAAAAGAAAAAGGCATCAATTTCCGACTCTCTTTGGCACAGTCAAAAGTAATTTTTTACTTCCCATGCCATCACTTTGTTGTATTGATCATCAATTGTGTTGTAAATGTTGTACCTTGATGAACGTATCTTTTCTTTTATGCACACTGAGAGCATATGCACCAAGACAAATTCCTTGTGTGTCCAATCACACTTGGCCAATAAATTCTATTCTATTCTATTCTAATTTCCACAGCACTCTTAGGCCTAAATATGTTTACCCATGTAACAGGCCGTGTTGACACTATCCTTCTCATCTTCCCTAATATATTCTCCTATTGGTACCTATGATTTATCCCTTGTTGTTATATATTATTAATCATTGTAATTATGATCTATGATCTATCACTTTATTGTTTGTAACTACACTGAGAGTGTATGCATTGGACACAAATTTCTTGTGTGTCAAATCACACTTGGCCAGTTAATCTAATCTAATCCTATTGTATTCTACTCTACTCTATATTTTACCTTTTAAGTGTTTTTATAGTATCAATTAATCAATTTTATTTAGTCATTGATCAGCAAATCTTTTACTGTATGAAAAGGCAAACATGATAATTTATATAGTGAAACTACTACTAAGATAGATATTGTTAATCAATGTAGAATATCCAATCTAAATGGAATCCTATACCTCTCTGTTTTTCATTTTCCAGCTTTTGTATCTTACTAATTTTATGTATTGCTTCTTCAATAATTCTCACATTCCCTTATTAGTGCATCTCTATAAATAGAACATAGATCAGTATTTATATAACTGTATTTATAGGAAAGTAAGAAGTGGGGTTGAGAAGTGGGGTTGAGAAGTGGACGTTGAACTTGTCGATCGAAAGGTCGGCAGTTCGGCGGTTCGAATCCCTGGTGCTGCCGTGTAACAGGGTGAGCTCCCGTTACTTGTCCCAGCTTCTGCCAACCTAGCAGTTTCGAAAGCACATAAAAATGCAAGTAGAAAAAACAGGGACCACCTTTGGTGGGAAGGTAACAGCGTTCCGTGCGCCTTTGGCGTTGAGTCATGCCGACCACATGACCACGGAGACGTCTTCGGACAGCGCTGGCTCTTTGGCTTGAAACGGAGATGAGCACCGCCCCCTAGAGTCGGGAACGACTAGCACGTATGTGCGAGGGGAACCTTTACCTTTACTAATCTAATCCTATCCTATCCTATCCTATCCTATCCTATCCTATCCTATCCTACTCTACTCTACTCTACTCTACTCTATATTTTACCTTTTAAGTGCTTTTATAGTATCAATTAATCAATTTTATTTAGTCATTGATCAGCAAATCTTTTACTGTATGAAAAAGGCAAACATGATAATTTATATAGTGAAACTACTACTAAGATAGATATTGTTAATCAATGTAGAATATCCAATCTAAATGGAATCCTATACCGCTCTGTTTTTCAGTTTCCAGCTTTTGTATCTTACTAATTTTATGTATTGCTTCTTCAGTAATTCTCACATTCCCTTATTAGTGCATCTCCATAAATAGAACACGGATCAGTATTTATATAACTGTATTTATAGGAAAGTAAGAATTGGGGTTAGCATGATGAAAAATAGGCCTAGCCGATATTAGTTATAGAAACATACATCTCGGACTTTGCTTAAGAGTATGACCATGTTCTTAACTGAATTTCCAGTTATTTCTAGCATATATGTAGGGGTCACTTTGGAAATTGCAGAAGACTTTAGTGAACTACAGAATGACCCTAAGCTAGCTCCCTAGAGGAGCAGAAGCCTTGAAACTTTTGTTTATGGAGAAAATTGTAAGAAAATCGTTGTTTATCCATTTTTGTTTGTTTTATTTTTAATATGATTTCCTTTTCTAGGTGTTAATTTGGAGATACCAGAATCTAAAGAAGGTATCTACCATCAAAGTGAAGACAAAGATGTCTATCATACTGTGGAACAAGACAGCTTTCCCCAGGAAATGGTCAACCGGCCACCTGTTCCTGTTCCAAGACCTGATCCCTCCTTCATACAACAAGACAAAGAACCATACATTTATAAAGGTGACTGGCGAACAAAAATCTGATAACTTTTTTTGCTAGACAGTGTAGAGTAGGAGGGGAAAATGTCCATTTTAAAAGAGGTCAAATAATTATTTCATTTCAGAGTTTTTTGCCTCTTCTTTCCAAATTACAAAAATAATAAAGTGAAAAAGTAAATATTAATGGAGCTGTGCGATCTGCCACTCACATGCCTCATGCCGGGCCGCCAAGCTGAAAAGGTTGGGGACCACTGCATTAAATGAAAGTTTTTACTTTCAGGAAATACTCCTACGGTCTAACCTGAATACATTGCCTTGTGATTTCCACCCATTATTTCTGCTTTTGCCTTAAATAATATCGTTTAATTTATACTGTGTTTCCATGAAAATAAGATCTGGTGTTATATTTTGGGGGTTTCAAAATAAGCACTTGGGCTTATTTTTGCGGAAACACAATTTCAGCCTGGGTGAGTGCCCCACCCACCCTGGCACGCACAACAAGGGGCAAGCAGACAACCAGCAGCAGCTGCAGCCCGCTGGCTCCTTGGTTGGTGCACTTTGGGGCTGCACAGCGCAGGGGGTTAGCACACAATCCTGACGTGCTGCACTGTGGAAAAGCCAACAGTCGGTGGGTCAGAGCGGGTGGCTGGCCGCGAGGGGCTTGTCTTTGTATCTCTTGGCTTGCCTGCGGCCTGGTAGTTTAGTAAGGTAGTTTAGAAGTAATTTAGTCAATCCCTTACTCACTGCAGGAGCTGCAAAAACATTTTGGGCAGATGATTTTCCAAATGACCCATCCTATATTTGAAAATGTCTGGGGAAGGGTAACATCACTACATAAATTAACTTATTCTACTGGTTGACAGCTTTTGCCATCATTAGAATCCTCTGATAAATAAACTGAATCTATCTCCCTGCAGCTTGATTTATTTGTTGCGGCAATAGTCTCTAGGCAACCAGCAATGTCTATACTCTCAGTTTTATGACTATCTCTCCTTAGTTACTGTTTCTGAGAACGAAAGTTAAACCAGTTCATTTAACTATCCTTAATATGACTTAGTTTCCAGCTACATCCCTATCTTGGTTGTTCTTCTTTTAACTCAGGGGTCTGCAAACTTGGCTCTTTCAAGACTTGTGGACTTCAACACCCAGAGTTGAAGTTCAACTAGTTCAATGAGGAGTTGAAGTCCACAAGTCTTAAAAGAGCCAGGCTTGCAGACCCCGGAGTTAACTCATTCCAGTTTATACATTTTCAATTGTGGTGACCACAACAATTGAACATAGAATTCCATGATGGGTGATTAAAAGGGGAGGGGGAGGGGGAGCAGAGAGGGAGGTTATTACATGGCATCTGGACTTTATGCATCTGTTAACATATTCTAAAAGAGCATTTGCCTTTTAAGCAGTTGCATCCATTTATACTGCTACCATCTAGCTTGTATCTGACCGTATGATTATGTCAGGTTTCTCAGGTTTTATTTATTTATTTATTTATTTATTTATTTATTTATTTATTTATTTATTTATTTATTTATTTATTTATTTATTTATTTATTTATTTTGTCACAACATCATATAAAAAGATTTTATAGTATATAAACATATATATGAGTAAATATTGGGAGGTATAAGCATCTATATATATATAGGAAGAAGAAAAGAAAAACAATAGGACAGGAACAGTAGGCACGTTTGTGCGCTTATGCACGCCCCTTATGGTCCTCTTAGGAATGGGGTGAGGTCAATAGTGGAAAGTTTTTGGTTAAAGCTTTTAGGATTATGGGAAGAGACCACAGAGCCAGGTAAAGTATTCCAAGCACTGATGATTCTGTTACAGAAGTCATATTTTCTGCAATCTAGATTAAATCTAGATTAATCTAGGTTAAAATGTATTATATCATGGCATTGCCCAAATCTAGTAAGATCTAACTCTGTCAGAAAAAGGGGCAACTTTAGACATGCGACAAACATTTGTGGTATGCCTTTTCTGCCTAAAATTTAGTCTAATGTATATAAAGAAAAAGGGATGCGGTGGCTCAGGGGCTAGGACGATTTGAGCTTGTCAATCGAAAGGCTGGCAGCTCAGCGGTTCGAATCCCTAGTGCTGCCGTGTAACGGGGTGAGCTCCCGTTACTTGTCCCAGCTTCTGCCAACCTAGCAGTTTCGAAAGCATGTAAAAATGCAAGTAGAAAAAATAGGGACCACCTTTGGTGGGAAGGTCACAGCGTTCCGTGCGCCTTTGGCATTGAGTCATGCCGGCCACATGACCACGGAGACGTCTTCGGACAGCGCTGGCTCTTCGGCTTTGAAACGGAGATGAGCACTGCCCCCTAGAGTCAGCAACGACTAGCACGTATGTGCGAGGGGAACCTTTACCTTTACCTTATATAAAGAAAGTCTGTATAGATCCGTGATGGTGAACCTGTGACACGTATGCCACAGGTGGCATGTGGAACCATATCTGGGCAGGCGAGTGTTGCCCTAGCTCAGCTCCAGCATGTATGCGTGTGCTGGCCAGCTGATTTTCGGGCCTTTTGGGCCCACCAGAAGTCGGGAAATGGACTGTTTCTGGCCTCTGGAAGACCTCAAGGGTGTGAGGAAGGCCGTTTTCGCCCTCCCCAGGCTCCAAGAAAGTGTCTGGAGCCTGAGGAGGGTGAAAAACAGGCCTACTGAGCCCATTGGTAACCTTTTTGCCGTCATGTGCCAAAAGCGGGGTGAGCGCGGGAGAGGGGGCATACGTGCATGCGTGGGGGGGGGGGGCGAAAGTGGGGGGCCTTGAATTATGGGTGTGGGCACACACGCGCGTGACCTCCCCCACGCTTTTGGCACAGGACAGCCAAAAGGTTAGCCATCACTGGTATAGATCTTAGAATAAGTAGCTGCTTAAAAATATATATATAAATGCTTATGTCATTTTTAAGTTTTGATAATGTAATGTTTTTACGTCCTGATATTTTTACATGACTAGCATAATGGAATTGAGATCTTAAATCCAATGCTCTATATCAGGGCCGTCAAACTTCCCGCCCACAGTCCGGATACGTCACACGCTGGCCACGTCCTTGCCCAGTTTAACAAAGGGGAAAAAAGTCCCTATACGTCTGCTCTATATCCTTTCCCTTGAAGTTTACAATAATAATTTCATTGTAAAACCCAGGCTGAATCAACAATATACTATCTTATTCCGTAATCTAATAGTTCAGTTTAAAGGGATTTTTAAAAATAAATTTTCTTTGATTCAGAGGGAAGTTTTGCTCTGAAAGATAGTTCTCCCACAGTTTGTATTGTGAAAATGGACCTGAATCAGTTATGTCATCGTGTCTTTAAAAGTTTCTCTTTTGCTGATAAAAATTTCTGTTCTATATCTTTTAAATTTCTATACCTATATCATTTAAAATCTCTTATAGTCTAGAACTCTTCCTTTTAAAATGTGTTTCACTTTTGGGTACTGCTCTGAGTTTTGTGCCTGCTTGTATTTATATTTCTTTCCATATTATGTTTGATAACATGTTTTATATTTCAATACTATTTATAACATTTTAAAATATATACTACTCACACAACTTTATATTATGAACTTTTAAAATGTTTTGAATAAATTGTATGTGTTCAGTGTTTACAGAAAAAGATCAAGAGAAATCTGGGAGTCTTTATGTTTCTACAAAAAATATTGGCAAAGGTGAGTCATGATTACAGAAATTTTGCAGTTTTTTTGACAGGTTACTGTAAGCTTTACTAAGGGTTAATGCTATATTCATCATAGATTAGCATAGCTGAGCCATGTTAGTTACTGTGGTTAAAACAAGAAGTAGCAATGTGATCTAAGAGTTGGAACATAAGTAGCCATGCAAGGTATTGATGTGATTCCTCTTCTATCTAGAGTGGTGAACTGTCTAAATAATATTTCTCTTCCCTGTTTTTACACAATCTTAGAAAAGAGCACTCTCCAACTCTTAATCTTACTTGACGGGTCTCTCTATAGAAATACTGCTAAATTTACTACACTATCATATGTTAAATTGTGTAGTCGTTTTGGGAACTTCAGAAGTTTCATAACAGAGTAACAGAGTTGGAAGGGACCTGCCCAAGCAGGAGACCCTACATCTGTCTCTACCTAGGATTGAACTCACAACCTCCTGATTGTGAGGCAAGAGCTACGCTTCTAGGCCACAGCAGCTCCTAGCGCAAATTTGGCTGTGCACATTTCTTGATATTTATAATTTGTTTTATTGCTTTCTCATACAAGGGTTATTTTGGTCCTCAGTGTAATTTAACTAAATAAATAGATGAGTCTTGAAAAAGTGCATGGCAGACTAAAAAAATCTCTGGACACAACATTGTAGTGATGACTGGTGGACAAACAACAAATTCTGGGCAGCAGAGCCTCTTCAGATAAGGAGAGATAAAAAAAAATCTTCCACCTGTATTTCAAACGGCTACTATTTATGAGGAGACGGCAGGAATTAAACTTGTGAGTTGAATGGCTGGGAGTCAAAGACGATCCAGTGATCTCAGGACTGCAACACAGGCATTTAAGGACACTGGGTTTGGATCTCCCTTTCTTAACCACATTTGGATATAATCAGTTTATAGAGAGAAATCTTTAAATCAGCAGGATGAAGGGAAAAAAAAAACCACTCGGTGAATCAGCCTTCCTTATAAAGACAGAAAAAATAATAATTTCAAGAATTATAAATTAATAGCAAAAAGTTTTAATTCTATTTGAACAGTTTAAATTTATTTTGGCAAAAGCGCTTTTTATGGTATTTGGAAATAATTAGATAAATCAACCACGCCTTTGTGGAAATGCTTATTGTTTTTATTTTATTTATTTATTTATTTATTTATAATTGCATTTGTATACCGCCCTTCTCCCGAAGGACTCAGGGCGGTTCACAGCCCATTAAAAGTACAATAAATACAAAATTAAAAACAGACTAAAATTTATATAAATAGTGACCAAAATATTAAAAACTAACAGTATAAAAAACTAAAACCCCATTTAAAATTACTTATTCAGGCTAGCCCAGCACAATGGAATAAAAAAGTCTTCAGCTCACGGCGGAAGGTCCGAAGGTCGGGGAGTTTTGCGAAGCCCCGGAGGCAGCTCGTTCCAGAGGGCAGGAGCTCCCACAGAGAAGGCCCTCCCCCTGGGGGTCGCCAGTCGACATTCTTTCACCGACGGCACCCAAGGAGGCCCTCCCTGTGGGAGCGCACAGGTCGGTGGGAGGCTGTTTGTGGCAGTAGGCGGTCCCGTAAATAGCCCGGTTTAATATCAAAGGAAAAAAGGCAATTATTGGATTTTACAAAATAAAGAAATAAATGTAATATGAGATAGATTGTGTGACTGTGTGGAATGCCAGTTTGGACTAAAGGGCACAGAAAAGACAAAAGGACTTCTGGGGAAGAAATGATAAACTGGAGCCAGTGGTAGAATGAATGAGCCAGCAGTCTCTAGCAGATTTAGAGGTCGAGGGAGACAAGGGGAAACCGTCTTTGCTCAAACTGCAATTGATGCCTTTCCAAAGGACACTGGGTTCACATACTTCCTTTCTAATCTGAAAGTTGAGTCATGGCAACTGGTTTCCTTTTCTTTTTGGTTTGAAACATTTCGCTGCTTATCCAAGTAGCTTCTTCAGTCTCAGCAACTTGGTGAGAGGGACCCTGTATACGTACGTCTTCCAGTGTAGCTTCATTTCTCATCTAATCGGAATAAACTTGTTAGGTGAGTAGGCAGAGTAGTGTTTTGGTGGGCTTGAAAGAAGACAGATATGTGGTGTTTTCCAAATATTTCTGTTCTTCAAACCTACTGACACACTGAATCAGAGGCTTGTCCACCCTAAAGTTCAGACACCAAACATAAGAGTAATGTATGTTGTCGACTCACAAAGCATCTGTCAGGCGGGCCTCCGTTCAAAACTCAAGAAAGGAAAACCCCAACTCCATGTTTGTAGAGAAAGGTACTTTTACTGAGTATCAACTGAATGCAACAAAAGAAAAGCAAAGTCTGAGAAAATAGGCACAAAAATTGCATATTGAAAGCAATCCCAACTCCCTCCTCCCAAGGACCCAGGTCGAGTGTCCAATCCACAGCTCCCCAAGGTGTCATGTGGGGTACTTCTTCAGATGGCCCCATCTATCTGGTATGTCAGAACGGTTGACCTCGACAACTATCAGCTCCCTCCAACTATCTGCTCTGAAGCCTGTGAGAATTTTCCTCCCTTTTTTTCGAGACATCTCCACCAGCTCACTTCCCCCTCCCAAATACCAGCAAATCCTCCCCCCTCCCATTACAATGGCAGCCGAAAGCAAGCAAGCATCATAGAGGCTGACAGCATCCCTGGCCTGCTTCCAAATTGCCATAGGCAAGGGGGATGGGAAAATGAACTTGCAGCTATGGTGAAGCAGTATGGCAGCCAAAAACAAAAGCATATTCCAGACATATCCCTGTCAAGGCTGTCTCCTGGGGTTACACATAGTGGCTGGAGTGGAGTGATATCTACAACCCGCGAAATTGCTTTCTTGGCGAATGTGACTGATGACACACCCTGGGGGGGAGGGGGAAAACAGGATCAAGACCCCCCAATTACGTGGGGTCAGAGTTGGCTTCACTCGAATGTGCCAACATGAAGCTCCTAATAAATAACTGGGTTTCTTTTGAAGCTTGGCTCGAGGCTCATTATTTAATTAGGGCATTGGTTGGAACCCTGACAGCAAGCCGACTCTCTCAAAACTAATTAAAACTCCTGAGTCCCGGGCTCTCCAGTCACTCCCCGACCCCTGGAGTGTGTGGGGAGAAACTCAGGCTACCATGGCAGAGGTATGGCAGGGGTGTCAAACTCAATTTCATTGAGGGCCGCATCAGGGTTGTGTTTGACCTCGGGGTGGGGGGTGATGTTGTCAGAGGGGGCGTGGTCTGCTCAATGTCACTCATGTCAGGGGCACCTGTGGTGGCCCAAGCGCTCTGCCAGCGAAAATGGGCTCCCAAGCTCCATTTCAGGCTGTGACAGCCTCCTGCAATCCTCTGCCAGTGAAAACAGAGCTCAGGAGGGCCGCATGCGACGCTTCCCCAGATACCTTCCCCAGAAGTCAGCTCAGAGGAGGATGAACCAGTTCCAGGCATGTCTGGAGTGGAATTGGTCAATGGCTCCAAGCAGCCGTCTGAGAGGAATTTGGCTGAAGTGCAGCTGCAGCAGGACAACTGTTGTGGCTCCCGCCCCTGAACCTGGCCCCATGCCAGAAAGTGACTCAGACCCGGGCCCCCTGCCAGAAAGTGATTTGGACAGTGAGGGAGAAGGGCCGTCAGGACTTACCTCGGAAGCACCGGCCTCCCTGGATCAGCTCCAGGAGCCAGAAGCAGGCCAAGTGAAAGAGATAACAAGGCCTCCTTCTCTTCCCCCCCCCCCCCAGGCCATGCCTGCAGACCCAGCTGATGGCAATCAGGCTTGGCTGGACCCTAGGTTTCGTAGGCAGGAGAGAGGAGAACAACAGAAGCAAGGGTGGGGCAGGCCTAGGAAGTGCTGAGTCATGGAGCCACATCCCACAGGATATAAAAGGCAGCAAGAGCTGGTGTGTCTCTTTGTATCAGGCAAATCCACGGATTGACTAGAGCTGAAGGTTGTGACTCACCAGCATCTTGGCAGCTATCGAGGGCTCTTGGCAGACGCTGATTCTTTTGCTGCCAGAGCTGATAAGAGCCGGCTAACTAAGCCATCGTTCGGATGGAGGCGAGGAGGACACAACAACAGCCCTGAGGCTTCAGGTGGAGAAAGCTCGCAGCTGCAACTGGTCAGCAATGAAGAGGAACTGCCTTCTGCACCTGATCCAAGAACACCTAGGGCAGAGAAAAGGCAGGAGCAAGAGAAGGTCAACCAGATTACTTGGGAGGAGGCAGCCTCTCCCTTCTTGATGGGCTGCACCGGAAGCTGGCTATTTAGCACAGCAGACAGATGGAGGCAATGGTGGAAACGACAGAGTCATTTCCTAGCTGTGTGTTTCCTGGTCGTTATGACAGTTCTGGGTTTTTGGTGAAGGGAATTGCTGGAGAATATTAATAAATGCACTAAACCAGGGGTCTCCAACCTTGGCAACTTTAAGCCTGGCGGACTTCAACTCCCAGAATTTCGCAGCCAGCAAAGCTGGCTGGGGGATTCTGGGAGTTGAAGTCCGCCAGGCTTAAAGTTGGCAAGGTTGGAGACCCCTGCACTAAACCACTGTTATGTGTGAGTGAGCGGGACAGCACACTTCCACTGTTCTCTCCTTCGTCTTTCCTTCATCTTCCTTTTCCTTTCCTATGAAAGTCATGCCCAAATATCCCATTTAATCCTCCTCACTCACGTTCTAGAAAAGAGCATTCCTTAGTTAGAATATAGATGGCTTTGATTTAAACTTCACAATTGAACTATGTAATATGTCCTGCGAGAGAATAAATGATGTTTTTTTTTTCTTTTTAATTTTTAGAACAAATAAATACACTTTCAAACCAGTCTCAGCAGAGTATATATGACCCATTTGCTGGTATGAAGACTCCAGGTCAGAGGCAGCTGATTACTCTACAAGAGCAGGTGAAGTTGGGGATGCTCAGTGTAGATGAAGCTGTCCTGTGTTTCAAAGAGTGGCAGTTAAATCAAAAGAAGAGAGCAGAATCGTTTCGCTATCAACAGGTATGTGTTTTAAACAGATGAAAATTACAAAATCTCATTACTAAACCTAGTTCACCTTATATCTCACATTATTTTTCATTTGTTTTCATCATTGCAGGAAAAGTGCTACAATTTCTGCTCCCGATCTATCTGTAAATAGCACAGTTGACTTTTTAAATAGAATTCAAATATTCAAATATTAATAGGCTAAAATGGTGAACTTCTGATTTATGTAAACAAATATGTTAAGGACGTTTGTGACAACTTGAATACTTTTTGTCCTAGTGGAATATTTCCCCTCAGTTTCTTTATCAATAAACAGTAGGATAAGAGGAAGGGTTTTGTGAATAAGACTGACCCACAGGGCCTATAATAAAACCCTTGTGCATAGGGGAGTTGGAATAGAATAGAATAGAATAGAATAGAATAGAATAGAATAGAATAGAATAGAATAGAATAGAATAGAATAGAATAGAATAGAATTTTATTGGCCAAGTGTGATTGGACACACAAGGAATTTGTCTTGGTGCATATGCTCTCAGTGTACATAAAAGAAAAGATACCTTCATCAAGGTACAACATTTACAACACAATTGATGATCAATATATCAATATAAATCATAAGGATTGCCAGCAACAAGTTATAGTCATACAGTCATAAGTGGAAAGAGATTGGTGATGGGAACTATGAGAAGATTAATAGTAGTGCAGATTCAGTAAATAGTCTGACAGTGTTGAGGGAATTATTTGTTTAGCAGAGTGATGGCCTTCGGGAAAAAACTGTTCTTGTGTCTAGTTGTTCTGGTGTGCAGTGCTCTATAGCATCGTTTTGAGGGTAGGAGTTGAAACAGTTTATGTCCAGGATGCGAGGGATCTGCAAATATTTTCACGGCCCTCTTCTTGATTCGTGCAGTATACAGGTCCTCAATGGAAGGCAGGTTGGTAGCAATTATTTTTTCTGCAGTTCTAATTATCCTCTGAAGTCTGTGTTTTTCTTGTTGGGTTGCAGAACCGAACCAGACAGTTATAGAGGTGCAAATGACAGACTCAATAATTCCTCTGTAGAATTGGATCAGCAGCTCCTTGGGCAGTTTGAGCTTACTGAGTTGGCGCAGAAAGAACATTCTTTGTTGTCCTTTTTTAATGATGTTTTTGATGTTAGCTGTCCATTTGAGATCTTGCGATATGATAGAACCCAGAAATTTGAAGGTTTCTACTGTTGATACTGTGTTGTCAAGTATTGTGAGAGGTGGAAGTATGGAAGGGTTTCTCCTAAAGTCTACCACCATTTCTACGGTTTTGAGTGTGTTCAGTTCCAGATTGTTTTGGTTGCACCACAAGGCTAGTCGTTCGACCTCTCGTCTATATGCGGATTTGTCATTGTCTTGAATGAGACCAATCACTATTGTGTCATCTGCGAATTTCAGTAGCTTAACAGATGGATCATTGGAGATGCAGTCATTGGTATACAGAGAGAAGAGAAGTGGGGAGAGCACACAGCCTTGGGGGGCCCCTGTGCTAATTGTACAGGTATTTGATGTGATCTTGCTTAGCTTCACCTGCTGCTTCCTGTTTGTTAGGAAGCTTGTGATCCACTTACAAGTCTGTTCCGGTACCTGTAGCTGGTTTAGCTTAGTTAGAAGAATGTCTGGAATGATGGTATTGAATGCTGAACTAAAGTCTACAAAAAGGACCCTTGCATAGGTCTTTGGAGACTCAAGATGTTGTAGGATGTAGTGCAGAGCCATATTAACAGCATCATCTGTTGATCTATTTGCTCGGTATGCAAATTGCAAGGGGTCTAAGAGCGGATTCGTGATGGTTTTCAGGTAGGAAAGCACTAGCCTTTCAAAGGTTTTCATGACTACAGATGTTAGAGCAACTGGTCTGTAGTCATTCAGTTCCTTGATGGTGGGCTTCTTCGGCACTGGGATGATGGTAGAGCGTTTGAAGCAAGAAGGAACATAGCACATCTCTAGTGATTTATTGAAAATATGGGTGAAGATGGGGGCCAATTGGTCAGCACAGACTTTTAAGCAAGAAGGAGTTATCTTGTCTGGGCCTGGAGCTTTTCCTGGCTTTTGTCTGTGAAATAGGTCCTGCACTTCCTTTTCTGTGATCACTAGGGTTGTGAACCCAATGAAATGGGGTCAGTTGTAGGAGGCTTGGCTGTTGTTGGTGTGTCTGAGATGGGGGTTGTGGAGATAGGTGGCTGTAGTTTCCTTTCAAACCTGCAGTAAAACTCATTCAGGTCATCTGCCAGTTGTTGATTACCTTCAGCCTGGGAAGGAGGTTTGCCATAGCCAGTGATATTTTTAAGAGTTTTCCACATGTTTGCTGGTTCATTTGCTGAAAACTGATTCTTTAGCTTTTCAGAGTAGCTTCTTTTTGCTGCTCTTATCTCCCTTGTTAGTGCATTTCTGGCCTGATTGTACAGCATTTTATCACCTTTTCTGTAGGCTTCCTCTTTGGAATGTCGTAGCTGCTTAAGTTTAGGTGTAAACCAAGATTTGTTGTTACTGTGTATTCGCAAGTTCCTTGTAGGTACGCATAGGTCTTCACAGAAGCTGACATATGATGTTACAGTATCTGTGAGTTCATCCAGGTCTGCAGAGGTATCTTTAAAAATATTCCAATCAGTGCAGTCAAAACATGCCTGTAGAATAGAATAGAATAGAATAGAATAGAATTTTTATTGGCCAAGTGTGATTGGACACACAAGGAATTTGTCTTGGTGCATATGCTCTCAGTGTACATAAAAGAAAAGGTACCTTCATCAAGGTACAACATTTACAACACAAATGATGGTCATAGGGTACAATTTAACACTTAATGATACAACACTTAATGATAATCATAGGGTACAAATAAGCAATCAGGAAACAATTAATATCAATATAAATCATAAGGATTACCAGCAACAAAGTTACAGTCATACAGTCATAAGTGGAAGGAGATGGGTGGTGGAAAGGATGAGAAGATTAATAGTAGTGCAGATTTAGTAAATAGTCTGACAGTGTTGAGGGAATTATTTGTTTAGCAGAGTGATGGCCTTCGGGAAAAAACTGTTCTTGTGTCTAGTTGTTCTGGTGTGCAGTGCTCTATAGCATCGTTTTGAGGGTAGGAGTTGAAACAGTTTATGTCCAGGATGCGAGGGGTCTGTAAATATTTTCACAGCCCTCCTCTTGACTCGTGCAGTATACAGGTCTTCAATGGGAGGCAGGTTGGTAGCCATTGTTTTTTCTGTGGTTCTAATTATCCTCTGAAGTCTGTGTCAGTCTTGTTGGATTGCAGAACCAAACCAGACAGTTATAGAGGTGCAGAAGACAGCGGGACAGTTGGAGAGGGATATATCCTGTTTGTTGAATTTATACATGACTTCAGTTTCAGATCCAAGCTCTTACATACATATCCCAGAAAAGCAGCAAAAGTCTGATTCTTGCTTTATGCATATGATTTCATTTCAAGTGTGATCCTTTCTCTCTTCAAAGATAAATACAACCACTTGCCTTTAGTACTTCTATGGAGAAATTTAACAAAGTTCATACAGCTATCTGAACCGGCCTTTAGGATGATGGTTAAATTAAATCTATCCTCCATTTTCTGTTACACTGTTTTTCTATAATGATATCTGAAGAAGATTAATTTTTCTTTTGTGTTATATGCTCCAAATCAGTTTGAGAATAGTATGTTAATTTCTTTCTATCAGATAAGAATAACCTTATTCTATATACGGACTGAAAGTTTTCCACATTAGCTGCAAATGTATTCAAACAATTAACTTTTGGTCTACATTATTAATATTGGCTTCAATCTTTGATCGTGTATGAACGTATCAATCATATAAATTAGATTATAAGGTAAAGGTAAAGGTTTCCCTCGCACATATGTGCTAGTCGTTGCCGACTCTAGGGGGCGGTGCTCATCTCCGTTTCAAAGCCAAAGAGCCAGCGCTGTCCGAAGACGTCTCCGTGGTCATGTGGCTGGCATGACTCAACACCAAAGGTGCACGGAACGCTGTTACCTTCCCACCAAAGGTGGTCCCTATTTTTTCTACTTGCATTTTTACATGCTTTCGAAACTGCTAGGTTGGCAGCAGCTGGGACAAGTAACGGGAGCTCGCCCCGTTACGTGGCAGCACTAGGGATTCGAACCGCTGACCTGCCGACCTTTCGATTGACAAGCTCAACGTCCTAGCCCCTGAGCCACCGTGTCCCTTCAAATTAGATTATATAAAATATCAAATAATACTTTACATTATCTAATATTACATTAGCTTATTTCTATGTTGCTAATATATTGCACTATAAATTTAGTTTTCTAATTTTAAATTTCATTCACAATTATTAATTTTTAGTTTTCAATCCTGATATTAACAGTGTAATATTTTATATTACTTTACTGGATTTAGTTATATCTTGTTTCAAACTGGTCATTGATTAAAATGAAATTTTCTGTCTATCCCCTCCCTTTCTCCATCTCTCCATCCCTCCATCCAAACAATTGGACTATTGAATAATAGTGAGTGGATAAGGTGATTGCAGAGAGTTAAATGAATTATTATGCCTACATTTACTGTCAAAAAGCTTACCAGAAATACCTACCGTATATACTCGAGTATAAGCCGAGTTTTTCAGCACGTTTTTTGTGCTGAAAAACGTCCCCTCGGCTTATACTCGAGTATATACGGCTTATACTCGAGTTTTTTTTTTCTTCTTTTTTTCACATTATACCGGATGGCGCAAACTTGGCGGGCTTTTGCATTAGCGCGGGGAAGCCCTGCCGGTGCAGTGAGAGGGCGGGGCGGGGGAGCCGCCAGCCTTCTCGGCTGAGGGAGGGAGGGTTTCCCCGACCGGTAGCTGCCTCATTTCCCACCCTCGGCTTATACTCGAGTCCCCAGTTTACCCCAGTTTTTTGGGGTAAAATTGGGGACCTCGGCTTATACTCGGATCGGCTTATATTCGAGTATATACGGTACTTTCTTGCTTTTGTTATTTTTACAAATAACTCAAGACAGCAAACTTCTCTAATACATCTTCTTCCTCCTATTTTCCCCGCAACAACATATCTGTAAGGTGGGTTGGGCTGAGAGAGAATGAGTGGCCCAAAGTCCCCCAGCTGCTTTTCATGGCTAAGATGGAATTCGATCTCATGGTCTCCAGCTTTCTAGCCTTCTGCCGTAACCACTAGACCAGTGGTAGTCAACCTGGTCCTTACCGCCCAGCTTTCATGGTGGGTGGAGGGGTTTTGTCCGATACTGAAGCACTTTCCTTTTTTTTAATTTAATTGACATTTTTTTTAAAAAATCCATAGCATTATTTAAAAACATTTTCATTATTATTCATTATTATTATTTAAAAACATTTTTCATTATTTAAAAACATTTTCATTCATTTCATTAAAAACATTTTCATTTTCATTAAAATTCCCCGTGACAATTTAAATTTCTGAAAATATACTATTTGTATTGCCCGCAGATAAGTTTAGTTCACGTTACGTCAGTGAAACTAAATGGCGCTATAGTGCGACTGCAAACAAAAGAGCCTCGTCCCAGAATAGCTCACGCATCTCCCCCTGAACCAGTGGGCGGTTAGAAAATTTTACTACTAACAGAGATACAAAAGTAGGCAGTAGGTATAAAAAGGTTGACTACTCCTGCAGTAGACCAAACTTGGCTGTCCTGGATTTTTCAGTTTGAAAATCTCTACTTTACTAATTAATTCTTGCCAGATTTGCATGAACAATGCATTTGTTCATATTCCTAAAAAATTAACTTTGCATTTCTAGGAAAATCTAAAACGGTTACGTGATAGCATCACTCGACGACAGCTTGAAAAGCAAAAGGCTGGGAAGCACGCAGGTAAAATCCTTAGCTAATTAATAACAGTAATTAGCCATTCGTTTGGTCTAAAACCAAGAAGTAATAATTAGGAAACTTTTATGTTAATGGTTCATCCTGGCAGATACATTTTTGTAAAGCACTTTATTGAGAAGATGGTGAGAAGATTCGCTAAATCTGAGCAAGGTGGAATTGGGTCCATTAGTTTTTTTAAATTAATTAATTAATTTTTGTAATAGTTTTTATTAATTTATAATATACAAAGAGAATAGAAAAGTAAATATTAGGGAAATTAGGGAAGGAAAAACGGAAGTGGAAAGCAAGGGAGGAAAAAGACATTGACTTCCGACTCCTTTGGTGCAGTAAACTAAGGCCTCTACCCTCAACTTTATTTCTGAAGGTTCACCCATTCTTTTAACCAGACCAAACAGCAAGCATCAAAACACAATTTCAAATCTGGTAGACCCAGATTTCCTTAGCATCTTACAGTAGTCTGTATCTAATTCGTGGTTTTTTCCCCTCATTACTGATTGTCCATTGTCCATTTTAAGTATAACTCTAAATCTATAAAAAAAATTATGGCATAGCTTGTTACCTATGCTGTTCAAGAGTACATTCCAGGTTCAGTGGGGGGAAAAAAAACAAAATATGTCCACATTAAAGCGTCCCTATGCAGCGGTGGAATTCAAATTAGCATGTAACTTACAACTTCTTCACTGCAAAAACATAGGGACTACAAATCTTGATCAGGGCAAAGCAATAGATGCAATCTACATAGCCTTCTGTAAAGCTGTTGACTCAGTGGTACATGACAAACTTCTCCTAAAACTAAAATCCTACGGCATCTCCGGACCCTTCCACAATTGGATAACAGCTTTCCTGTCAAACAGACAACAAGCGGTCAAAATTGGCAATGTTCTCTGAAATCCTGTTCCTGTCAAAAGTGGCGTTCCCCAAGGCAGCGTTCTTGGACCAACACTCTTCATATTATACATTAATGATCTCTGTGACCATATTACAAGTAATTCTGTTCTCTTTGCTGACGATGTCAAACTATTTAACACCACTAACAATACAGCTACCCTTCAAAAAGACCTTGACTTTGTATCTGAATGGTCTAAAACTTGGCAACTCCAAATCTCAACCAGCAAATGCTCAGTCTTACATATTGGAAAAAAGAACCCAAACACTAATACAAGCTTGATGGACATTACCTTACAGATGAGCCCCACCCTGTTAAAGACCTTGGAGTTTTCATATCAAATGATCTAAGTGCCAAAGCCCACTGCAACTACATCGCAAAAAAGGCTTTAAGAGTTGTAAACCTAATCTTACCTAGCTTCTTCTCCAAAAACACTACACTACTAACCAGAGCATATAAAACATTTGCTAGACCAATTCTTGAATACAGCTCGACTGTCTGGAACCCATACCACATTTCTGACATCAACACAATTGAACGTGTCCAGAAATACTTTACAAGAAGAGTTCTCCACTCCTCTGAATACAACAAAATACCTTATGCCACCAGACTTGAAATCTTGTGTTTAGAAAATTTAGAACGCCTCCTTTGACATGACCTGAGTTTAACTCATAGAATCATCAATTGCAATGTCCTTCATGTCGAAGACTACTTCAGCTTCAATTGTAACAATACACGAGCACACAATAGATTTAAGCTTAATGTCAACCTCTCCAATCTTGATTGCAGAAAATATGACTTCAGTAACAGAATTGTTAATACTTGGAATACACTACCTGACTCTGTGGTCTCTTCCCAAAATCCCCAAATCTTCAACCAAAAACTGTCTACTATTGACCTCACCCCATTCCTAAGAGGTCCGTAAGGGGCATGTATAAGAGCACCAGCGTGCCTACCGTTCCTGTCCTATTGTTTCCTTTTGTTATATCCCCGGAAGGTCAGGATCCTCAGGGCCCGGGCCTGTGGCTGATGTTGTGCAATGCCCGGTCCGTGGTTAACAAGGCCCCCCTGATTTGTGATCATATTCGGGGGGAGTCCGTGGACTTCATGGGCATTACGGAGATCTGGCTGGGCACAGAAGGGGGTGTGCCCCTGGTTGAACTGTGCCCACCAGGTTTCCGAGCATTCCATCAACCGAGGGCCCAGGGTAGGGGTGGCAGGGTGGCGGTTGTGATGAGAGAGAGTCTTGAGCCGAGAGAGTCCACTGTGCCTCAGATAGCCGGTTGTGAATCCCTTCTTGTGAAGTGGGGCCATAAGAATCAGATGGGTCTGTTGATCGCGTACTTGGCTCCTTGCTACGTGACTACAGCCCTGCCTGAGCTGCTTGAGGTGCTTGCCGGGGTGGCGATTGAGATCCCCAGACTTTTGGTCATGGGGGACTTCAATCTGCCATCGGCCGGCTTGTCATCGACGGTGGTTCAGGAGTTCCAGGCTTCCATGACGGCCTTGGACCTGATCCAAGTAACTGATGGACCTACACACACGGGGGGGTCCACACTGGACTTGATTTATATCTCTGGACAGTGGTTTAATGATCTGGTATTAGGGGATTTAGTGACGACACCGGTGTCATGGACAGATCATTTTCTCCTCCGCCTAGACTTTCAGACCGCCGCTCACCACCGCAGGGAGACGGAACCAATGCGTTGGTTCCGTCCCAGGCGCCTGATGGACCCCGAGAGGTTCCTGACGGAGCTTGGGCCGTTTCCTGATGATCTTGCCCACGGCACGACTGAAGAACTAGGACCGTGTCGTGCCTTTGCGGCCTATGATCTCAATTGGCTCCTTGGTTCTCTGAGGAGCTGAGAGAGATGAAACGCCGGAGAAGACGCCTATAGAGTACCTGGAGGTCCAGCTGTTCCGAGGCTGATCGGACACTAGTTAGGTCTTTTTCGAAAGCCTACCTAGTGGCAATGGGGGTTGCGAAATGTTCCTATGTTTCCACCCTCATTGCATCGGCAGATAACCGCCCGGCTGCCCTGTTTCGGGTGACCCGTTCCCTTTTACACCAGGGGGGACGGGATGACCCCTTGCAGGGACGTGCTGAGGAGTTTAGTGGTTATCTATACGATAAAATCGCTCAGCTTCGGGATAGTTTGGACCAAGATTGTGATGATCCGGATGGGATGACTGAGACACGTCTTGTTGATGTTGTTTGGGATGAGTTTGATTCTGTGGCTCCCGAGGACGTGGACAGGCTGCTGGGGAGGTTACATGCCACTACATGTTTACTGGACCCGTGTCCCTCCTGGCTGGTGCTGGCCACTCAGGAGGTGACACGAGGCTGGCTCCAGGGAATTATAAATGCTTCTTTGTTGGAAGGGGTTTTCCCCGCTGCCTTGAAAGAGGCGGTGGTGAGACCCCTCCTCAAGAAGCCTTCCCTGGACCCAGCTATCTTGGGTAACTACCGTCCAGTCTCCAACCTTCGCTTTGTGGCGAAGGTTGTAGAGAGTGTGGTGGCATGGCAGCTTCCCCGGTACTTGGATGAAGCCGTCTATCTAGACCCGTTCCAGTCTGGCTTCCAGTCCGGGTACAGCACGGAGACAGCTTTGGTCGCATTGGTGGATGACCTCTGGAGGGCCAGGGATAGGGGTTGTTCCTCTGCCCTGGTCCTGTTGGATCTTTCATCGGCTTTTGATACCATCGACCATGGTATCCTGCTGCGCCAGTTGGAGAGATTGGGAGTGGGAGGCACCGTCTATCAGTGGTTCTCCTCCTATCTCTCTGACCAGATGCAGACAGTGTTGACAGGGGGGCAGAGATCGACCGCGAGGCACCTTACTTCTGGGGTGCCTCAGGGGTCGATTCTCTCGCCTCTCCTGTTCAACATCTACATGAAGCTGTTGTGTGAGGTCATCAGTGGCTTCGGGGTGAGTTATCAGCTGTACGCTGATGATACTCAGCTGTACTTTTCCACCCCGGGCCACCCCAACGAAGCTGTTGAACTGCTGTCTCGTTGCCTGGAGGCCGTGCGGGTCTGGATGGGGAGAAACAGACTCAGACTCAATCCATCCAAGACGGAGTGGCTGTGGATGCCGGCACCCCGGTACAGTCAGCTGCAACCGCAGCTGTCTGTTGGGGGCGAGTCACTGGCCCCAACAGAGAGGGTACGCAACTTGGGCGTTCTCCTGGATGGATGGCTATCATTTGAAGATCATTTGGCGGCCGTCTCCAGGAGAGCCTTTTACCAGGTGCGCCTGGTCCGCCAGTTGCATCCCTTTCTGGACCGGGATGCCTTATGCACGGTCACTCATGCTCTCGTCACTTCCCGCCTGGATTATTGCAATGCTCTCTACATGGGGCTACCCGTGAAGTGCACTCGGAGACTCCAGTTAGTCCAAAATGCAGCTGTGCGGGTGATCGAGGGAGCTCCTCGTTGCTCCCGGGTAACACCGCTCCTGCGCAGTTTGCACTGGCTACCTGTGGTCTTTCGGGTGCGCTTCAAGGTTTTGGTTACCACTTTTAAAGCGCTTCATGGCTTAGAGCCCGGGTACTTATGGGACCGCCTGCTGTTACCTTATGCCTCCCATCGACCCGTACGCTCTCACAGAGAGGGTCTCCTCAGGGTGCCGTCCGCCAAGCAATGCCGGCTGGCGGCCCCCAGGGGGAGGGCCTTCTCTGTTGGAGCACCTACGCTCTGGAACGACCTTCCCCCCAGTTTGCGCCAAATATCTGACCTTCGGACCTTTCGCCGGGAATTAAAAACTCACTTATTTATTCAAGCGCGATTGGACTGATTTTTTAAATTCTAAATTTTAAAGTTTTAATCCTTTGTAATTTTATATGGGGTATTTTAGGTTAGGTCAATCTGACGGTTTTAATTCGGCCATTATGGAATAGGTTTTTTAGATTGATATTTTAACTTTGTATACTTACTGTTTTTATCTTCGGCTGTACACCGCCTGAGTCCTTCGGGAGAAGGGCGGTATAAAAATTTAAATAAATAAATAAATAAATAAATAAATAAATAAATAAATATCCAATTAATATAGTTATTACATATTCATACTTATATATATGCTTATATATTGTATAGTTATTTCATGCTTATGCTTATATATACTTATATATGTGTGACCAAATAAATAAATAAATAAATAAATTTTTACTACTGGTTCTGTAGGTGTGCCTTGGTGGGCGTGGCAGGGGAAGGATACTGCAAAATCTCCATTCCCTAACCACTCCTGGGGGAAGGATATTGCAAAATCCCCATTCTCTCCCCACTTTGGGGCCAGCCAGAGGTGATATTTGCTGGTTCTCCGAACTACTCAAAATTTCTGCTACCAGTTCTCCAGTACCTGCTGAATAGCACTCCTGCCCCATGCATGGTTTTCTAAAATGGTGAAGAGGCACTCTGTTTGAAAATCAAAGTTAGATGATTCCACCTATTAGAACTGTAATTGTACATGCCAAGATATGTGCTAGAAGCGAAACAGTTTCTATTTTTCCAGCTTTAACTTAGGAGAGAATTTGAAAGTTTTAGCCTGCAGATGGTAACTAATTGGTTCATCATTATTCTTTCTTCTTAGATTTGGAAATTACTGTACCAGTTGGACATTCTCAGATTATGCCAAAGAAACCAGAGTGTAGCGTTTATAAATATAATCCAAGGAAAAATCTTATCCCAAGTAAAGAGATAACGCGAGGGGACTGGAAGACAGAAAGCACATCAAGTACTGCAAGTAAGTTAAGCAGGTAGCCAGAAAGCTATCTAGCAAGGAATGAAGAAGTATACTTTGGATCTCCAATTAAGGAATTCCTCACCTATAATTTGATTCTTCACATTAAATCTCTTTTCTTCCTGTCTGACTCTCTTCATCACCTGTTTCAACTCTAGCTGTCTATTTAGTCAATTATTCGTATCTTTGCACTACGTTTGTAGGTACATTTATTTAATATTGATTCTTACTTTTATTACTTTTTTCTATCAATTATATATAATCAATTATTAGGATTCTTTAGCCTCTTAAGTTATAATCACCTTTTTTGTGCTATCCTACTATATATTTTGCAGTTATATTTCCTATAGGCACAGTATTAAACATTTTCACTGTATACAGCCTTGTGTTTAGAATTTTAAACTTACATTATTAGTATCATAATATCATAGTTTTTGCTAACAATACACTAACTGTTACACTAATATTTCAGTATGACTATTGTAATTCTATTTGTCAAAGCTGTGTTTTTCTGTTCAATTATTGAAATAAAGAGATTTGGCTTGACTGCATTTTGCAGTTCTCTACAGATACAGGCTTGGAATTCTGATCATTCTCTCAATTTCTTGAAAAAAAAATTATAATTTTAAGAGTTTTGAAAATAAGCATAAAAATATATAGTGAGACTCTGAATTCCTGCCACTATCATTCCCATTGTCATAATAAACTATGGGAAATGATTAATATGTGCATATATTTATAAATAATATAAACTGACTTTTTTGCTGACATTGCACAGAATTATATAGAAAAGATTATATAGAGATGATTATTATTATTATTATTATTATTATTATTATTATTATTATTATTATTATTATATTTGTATACCGTCCATCTCCCGAAGGACTCAGGGCGGTTCACAGACCAAAAAAAAAAAACAACAACAACAACAGAAAACATATAATAGATAAAAAACAGCTAAAGAATAGATAGTTAAATTCAACTGATGCTCTAACTTTTAAATACAAAACCCCTTTTTTTAAAAATCCCAATTTAAAAAACTACATTCAGGCTAGTCCTGCTCTTCGAAACAGCAACGTCTTCAGCTCGCGGCGGAAGGACTTGAGATCGGGGAGTTGACGAAGCCCCAGAGGGAGCTCGTTCCAGATAAATTACTATTGCTTTTTATTTGCTGCCTGTTGGAAGCGAGCAAGAATGGTGTTAATAGTTCAAGAATGACTAAAACTTTTTAGAAAAATATTTGACTAATTAAAAATATAAACCAAACCAAAATAATTTCTCACTTTTCAGTCAGAATTGGCAAAAATGGGTGGAAATTTAAATTAGTGAAGTATATTTATAAAATGCTTATTTTCTCTTCTAACCAGGCAGTTCAAGTAACCGATCAAGTACCCGAAGTCTATTGAGTATCAGTAGTGGGATGGAGGGCGACAATGAGGTAAACTTTCTTTGTGCAAATTTATTTTTCCTTCCTTCCTTCCTTCCTTCCTTCCTTCCTTCCTTCCTTCCTTCCTGGTAGCTTAAAAATAGTTGCAAAAGAATAAGGCTATTTGTTTCTTTTAAAAGTCTTTCAACGTAAGATATAAAGACAAATTTATGCATGTCCCAATGTCTTCATCGGTTCTTTTTAATACAACTATAGACTCCCTACAATCAATACACCAAACAATTTTAACAGAGAAGTTTTAGTTGAAATACAAAGGACTGTTTTGCTAATATGATCTATTTTTACAGAATTTTGACAGTTGGCATTATTTACTGAAGTGATTGTATGTTTTTTGTTAAGAATCTAATTGTAATAATAGCGATTTTTTAAACTAAATTTACAGTGAAGCACCTAATATGTACCTTAATATTTATAATGCAAAGCAGTTTGAGAAGCTTACAGATAAAGGGGCTAGGGATAATTTCTACATATTTAAAGCATCATTTTTAAAAACAATTCACCCCTTTCCCCCAAAATTAGAATTCCTAGTAGGAACATTTAAGGAATTGCAACCACATAAATTATTCCTCATTATTTAGTGTAAAGTTGAAAATACTCATTTTATTTTTAGTGTTTCTAATAGGTATAGTCAGAGGTGGGTTTCAGCAGGTTCTGACTAGTTCTGGAGAACCGGCAGCGGAAATTTTGAGTAGTTCGGAGAACCGGTAGTAAAAATTCTGACTGGCCCCATCTATTCTCTGCCTCCCAAGTCCCAGCTGATTGGGAAGAAATGGGAATTTTGCAGTAATCTTCTCCTGGAGTGGGGAGGGAATGGAGATTTTATAATATCCTTCCCCTGCCACGCCCACCAAGCCACACCCACAGAACCGGTAGTAAAAAAATTTGAAGCCCACCCCTGGTGTGAATAAAGTGTGAAAGTTGGTTTCTGAGCTTTTTGTGGCTGTGTGAGGTTCCTGCTTGTTGCCGGGGCCATTTTGGGTGAAGGGCAGCTGCTTTTGCATTGCGTGTGAGTCTGTTGTGTTGTGTTGTGTTGTGTGTGTGTAAAGTGTGAAAGTTGGTTTTTGGTACCTCTTATTGTTTTGTATACTTTGTTTATTATTTTTATTATTTATTGTTATTGGCCACGGCCACTCAGTCACACAACGGCCAAGCCACTCTCACCCAGTCACATGACCATCAAGCCATGCCCACAAAATAAGCCATGCCCACAGAACCGGTAGTAAAAAAATTTAGAACCCACCCCTGGGTATAGTATATTCCTATTCATTTTTGCATATTCTAACAAAATAGTCTTGTGTACTGGTGTAAATCATTTCAAATCATTCATGGGTGACTTCTAGACTTGCCTTAAGACAGAAAGCTAACTGGGTGATCTTGGTCTAGTCACTTGCTCTCAGCCCTTGGAAGGAGGCAGTGGCAAACCACTTCTGAAAAAAAATGTCAGAAAAAAACTGCAGGGACTAGTCTAGACCAGGGGTGTCAAACTCAATTTCATTGAGGGCCACGGGGGGGGGGCAGCTCCCACTGCTGTTGTGCTCGCTGTCCTGGGCCAGGTTGCTCATGGTGTGTGTGGGAGGACAAAGTCTGTGGATCAAAGGAAGGCCCACTCCATCTCCTTATGAAGAGACCTGGCTTTGTAACCAAAGCATCCTCAGCGATAGGTTGGGAGACCACCAGGAGAGGTCAGGAGGAGGGGACAAGGGGATAACAAAAGGAAGCAGGGCTGCTGGTGGCCAAGTGCTAAGGCAGGATTGACCTCAGACCCTCACACTCTCTCATTATAACTTTCCTTCCTTCCTTCCTTCCTTCCTTCCTTCCCTCCCTCCCTCCCTTCTTTTTCCTTCCCTCTTCCTTCTTTTTGTTTGTCTTTCCTATCCCTTCTTAGATGCTCAAATGCAAAAGGGGAAACATTTCTTGATGCCTCCTCACCTTGTGATCAAATGCCACTTTTGCTAGTAGTTTGTGGACACTTACAAGACTGAGAACAAACTAGGCTCAGTTTATCCCATGCTTGCATTTTAAAAAAAATAATTTTATTTATAATTTTTTCTTCAACATCCATAAGTTGCTTGGTGAACAGTGTAATATCTGGGTCCATATACTTTGCATACAATTCTGATAATAATATTACCATTTAAGTGTTCATAATCGTAATTTTTCAACATCAACGTGGTTGCATTTTGTGGGGGCGTCAAAATGATAATTGATCAGAGCTCCTCTGTTTTTTATGTGGAACAGCTTTGGCTGTTTAAAAACAGAGGTAGGTGTGTTGCTTTTCTATTAATGCATAATCCTTAAAAGGGCTCTCCTGTAGGGACCCTGCCATGGTCTAATTCAGACTGGAAATATAGCAAAGGAAAATATTTTACCCCACTCACTGGAAATGGCTGTTTGCAACACACAAGGACCGGTTACTTTCCCAAGTGCTCACAATTCAAGAACATCAATGTGCCATTTGTTAAGGGCACATGACATATCTCAGGGCAGGGAAGGCCACAGAGGGGGCGGGGCCACGCTAGTGATAGAAAAGGCCCTCAAGGCCTCCCTGACCCATTAAGATACCTCATGCTTCTCCCCCCCCACTTCCTGCCACAAGAACTCACTTACCTTGCAAACATCTGTCTCGTCTCTTATTTCTCTGTTTCTTTGCCTTTGAGGAAGGGAGAGGAGAGTTGGCTGGGAAAGGCTTTTCGTGCCAAGAATGGATGCTCCTGGGTCTATTATATCACACAGATTCAGGCACCCATCCGAGTCAGGGTCCCAGAAACTTTTATTCTTGGCGGGAAAAGTGTCTGCCGGTCTCCTGCTCCTCCCCTCTCCCCCAACTACTTCCCACTTACCTACTTAATGAGACCTCGGAGCACGCTTGGGGGGAGAGAGAGAGAGAGAGAGAGAGAGAACGCAATCCAATGCAAACTCTATGTATGTGTGTGTGTGTGTGTGTGTTGTGTCCTCCTCGCCTCCGTCCGAACGATGGCTTAATTAGCCGGCTCTTATCAGCTCTGGCAGCAAAAGAGCCAGCGTCTGCCAAGAGCCCTCGATAGCTGCCAAGACGCTGGTGAGTCACAACCTTCAGCTCTAGTCAATCCGTGGATTTGCCTGATACAAAGAGACACACCAGCTCTTGCTGCCTTTATATCCTGTGGGGTGTGGCTCCATGACTCAGCACTTCCTAGGCCTGCCCCTCTCCTGCTTCTGTCGTTCTCTTCTCTCCTGCCTACAAAACCTGGGATTGAGCCAAGCCTGATTGCTGTCAGCTGGGTCTGCAGGCGTGGCCTGGGGGGGGGAAAGAGTCAGGAGAAGGAGGCCTCGTTATCTCTTTCGCTTGGCCTGCTTCTGGCTCCTGGAGTTGATCCAGGGAGGCCGGTGCTTCCGAGGTAAGTCCTGACGGCCCTTCCCCCTCACTGTCCAAATCACTTTCTGGCAGCAGTCCCAGCTCTGAGTCACTTTCTGACAGCAGACCCGGCTCCAAGGCACTTTCGGGCATGGGGCCAGGTTCGGGGGCGGGAGCCACAACAGTGTGTATGGCAGAGAGAGCAATCTGTACTTCAGCGGGGGCATCCAAGCTGCCTGAGCAGCAAGGCAGTGGGGGGGGGAGGGTGGAGTACGAAGCAAGGCTGGGGGTGGGGGTGCAGAGCTGCCCCCCATTCCCCACACCAGCTTACCTGAGTGCCCCACCAGCCAGGCACTGAAGCATCGCAACTGCCGCTGCAGCGAGAAAGGAAGAGAGAGAGAGAGAAAGAAAGTAGGAGGGCTCTCCAACTTCAGTGTCTATGAGAGAGAGAGCATGATCCGTCCTTCAACCGGGCACTCAAGCTGCTGGCAGCATCAGGGGCAGCAGGAGTCACCTGACCCGTCATTTTTCTCCTTGTCCTCCCCACTCAAGCAATGGCGGGCTCTGCGGGATAGCAGGGCCTCTCATTTATCCCCTGGCATGGCAAACTCCAGCTTCAGTGGGAAACATTTCTGACATCAATACAATTGAACGGGTCCAGAAATATTTCACAAGAAGAGTCCTCCACTCCTCTGAATACAACAAAATACCTTATACCACCAGACTTGAAATCCTGGGTTTAGAAAATTTAAAACTCCGCCACCTTCGGCATGACCTGAGTATAACTCATAAAATCATCTATTGTAATGTCCTTCCTGTTAAAGACTACTTCAGCTTCAATCACAACAATACAAGAGCAAACAATAGATTTAAACTTTATGTTAACCGCTTTAATCTAGATTGTAGAAAATATGACTTCAGTAACAGAATCATCAGTGCTTGGAACACTTTACCTGTCTCTGTGGTCTCTTCCCATAATCCCCAAAGCTTTAACCAAAAACTCTCTACTATTGACCTCACTCCATTCCTAAGAGGACCATAAGGGGCGTGCATAAGAGCACAAACGTGCCTACCGTTCCTGTCCTATTGTTTTTTTCTTATATATATATTTATATTTATTTATTTATTTTTTGCATTTTTATACCGCCCTATCTCCCTAGGGACTCAGGGCGGTTCACAGCCAGATAAAATACATATAAATACAAAATAAAACATCCATTAAAAAACTTATTACAAAGGCCGAATAATTAAAAATAGCAATACAAATAGTAAAACCCCATTAAAACCAAATTCAAAATTTAAAATTTTAGTCCAGTCCTGCGCAGATGAATAGATGTGTTTTAAGCTCGCGGCGAAAGGTTCGAAGGTCAGGAAGTTGGTGGAGTCCTGGGGGAAGTTCGTTCCAGAGGGTGGGAGCCCCCACAGAGAAGGCCCTTCCCCTGGGCATCGCCAGCCGGCACTGCCTGGCCGACGGCACCCTGAGGAGTCCCTCTCTCTATATATGAGATATATATATATATATACTCTATAAGTATATATGCTTATACTTCCTTATATTTCCTCATATATATGTTTATATACTATATAATCATTTTGTGTGATGCTTGTGTATATCGTTGTGACAATAAATAAATAAAATAAAAAACTGGAATTCAGGACAGTGGGAGTTGCAGCGCTTCAGTGCCTGGCTGCCGGAGCACTCCAGTAAGCCAGTGCAGGGTGTCGGGGGGGGGGAGCTCTGCACCCCCCTGCCTTGCTTCTTACTCCACCCACCACCACCTCACTATGTGGCCACCGCATCAGTGCATTGCTCAGCCTCTTGCTAGGTTACAGTGGTGAGCAAGGAGAAGAAGTGGTGAAGAAAGAAGAGTGAAGCTAAGCGGGGTGTGTGTGGAGGACGAAGCAAGGCAGGGGGTGCAGAGCTGCCCCACCCACCCCGCCATGGCTTACCTGAGGGCCCTTCAGCCAAGCCAAACCCTCATCCCCCCAACCCCACCATCCAGGGCACCCCTTCACTAACCTTTCCAGTTCCTTTCGCCGTCGCCGCGTGCAGAGCATCTAAAGTAGTCTGTGGGGTTAGGGTAACCACAAGGAAAGATAGGAAGGGAGAAAATAATCAATGTCGGTAAGGATTTTGGGTATATAAAATCTTCTGTGGAAAGATAAATTGATTTAAAAAATTACAATTATTTTTTTTTAATTTGCATTTCTATCCCGCCCTTCTCCGAAGACTCAGGGCGGCTTACACTATGTTAGCAATAGTCTTCATCCTATTTGTATATTTATATACAAAGTCAACTTATTGCCCCCAACAATCTGGGTCCTCATTTTACCTACCTTATAAAGGATGGAAGGCTGAGTCAACTTTGGGCCTGGTGGGACTAGAACCTGCAGTAATTGCAGGCAGCTGTGTTAATAACAGACTGCATTAGCCTGTTGAGCCACCAGAGGCCCTTTTTTTAATTTATTTATTTATTTATTTATTAAGATACAAATTGGAGGAGGAGGTAGTCAAGGAAAATATGATAATTTGGGTGAAAAATTTTGGATACAGCACTGAATTGGACAAATAGGAGAAATTATGGAACAAAAAATATAAACTGACAATGTCTGTATCTTATAATAGAATCGAATAGAATAGAATTTTTTATTGGCCAAGTGGGGGCTCCTACCCTGTGGAACGAGCTTCCCCTCGGGCTTCGACAACTACCTGACCTTAGGACCTTTCGCCGCGAACTTAAAATCTATTTATTTCATATGGCTGGACTGGTCTGATTCTTAAATTTTTAAATTTTAATTGTGGGTTTTAAATTGTTGTAATTTGTATGGGGTGTAATGTTATTTTAAATTTCTGGCATATTTGAATCAGTTTTTTAAGGGTTGTTTTAATTATGATGTATATTTCTGTTTTGTATTTTACTTGCCTGTTCACTGCCCTGAGTCCTTCGGGAGAAGGGCGGTATACAAATTAAAACATCATTATTATTATTATTATTATTATTATTATTATTATTATTATTATTATTATTATTATTATTATTATTATTATTATTATTATTGGACATACAAGGAATTTGTCTTGGTGCATATGCTCTCAGTGTACATAAAAGAAAAGATACCTTCATCAAGGTACAACATTTACAACACAATTGATGGTCATCATATCAATATAAATCATAAGGATTGCCAGCAACAAAGTTACAGTAATACAGTCATAAGTGGAAAGAGGTTGGTGATGGGAACGATGAGAAGATTAATAGTAGTGCAGATTTAGTAAATAGTCTGACAGTGTTGAGGGAATTATTTGTTTAGCAGAGTGATGGCCTTCGGGAAAAAACTGTTCTTGTGTCTAGTTGTTCTGGTGTGCAGTGCTCTATAGCGTCGTTTTGAGGGTAGGAGTTGAAACAGTTTATGTCCAGGATGAGAGGGATCTGCAAATATTTTCACGGCCCTCTTCTTGATTCGTGCAGTATACAATATATAAAGAAAACATGTACCAGATGTTCTATAGGTGGCACTTGCCAGCAGCTAGACTGGCAAAGGTGTTCCCTAATACTTCACCATTGTGCTGGAAATGCAAACAGCAAAAGGGAATTTATTACCACATGTGGTGGTCCTGTCATAAAGCAAAACAATATTGGAGCAAAATTAAATCACAATTAGGGGAAATAACTAAACAACATATAGAGATGAGACCAGAAACATTTTTATTAGGAATACTGCTGGAATCATATGAAAAAGAAATACAGTATTTAATTATTCATATAATCACAGCAGCAAGAACAGTTTACGCACGAAACTGGAAAAACAATACACCAACTGAAGACAATTTGATTAGGAAAGTTTTGGAATGTGTGGAAATGGATAAGCTTACAAAGGAAATACAAGAAAAAGAGGAAAGAGAATATTACCTAGCGTGGGAGAAATGGTACAAATCAGAGGTCTCCAACCTTGGCAACTTTAAGCCTGGCGGACTTCAACTCCCAGAATCCCCCAGCCAACAAAGCTGGCTGGGGAATTCTGGGAGTTGAAGTCCACCAGGCTTCAGGTTGCCAAGGTCAGAGACCCCTGGTATAAATGGTTGGAGGAAAGAGATAAAAGGCAAGGAAAGAGTAAATAATGGTTGAAATAGGAGTAGAAATACAAGAACAAATAGGTGGAAACAAAAATTGCAGAAAGGAAATTGTGTACACGCTTCTTTATATGTATATACTTACTACCAACCTGCCTTCCACTGAGGACCTGTATACTGCACGAATCAAGAAGGGGGCTGTGAAAATATTTGCAGATCCCTCGCATCCTGGACATAAACTGTTTCAACTCCTACCCTCAAAACGACGCTATAGAGCACTGCACACCAGAACAACTAGACACAAGAACAGTTTTTTCCCAAAGGCCATCACTCTGCTAAACAAATAATTCCCTCAACACTGTCAAACTATTTACTAAATCTACACTACTATTAATCTTCTCATCATTTCCATCACTAATCTCTTTCCACTTATGACTGTATGATTTTAACTTTTTGTTGCTATCATTAAGGGTTAAATTGTACCCTATGGCCATCATTTGTGTTGTAAATATTGTACCTTGATGAAGGTATTTTTTTTCTTTTTCTTTTATGTACATTGAGAGCATCTGCACCAAAACAAATTCCTTGTGTGTCCAATCACCCTTGGCCAATAAATTCTATTCTATTCTATTCTATTCTATTCTATTCTATTCTATTCTATTCTATTCTATTCTATTCTATTCTATATATGTAAATAAATAAATAAATATTAGAAGTATATGTATAAAATATGTATATGTAAAATTTTATATGTAAAAAAATAGAATAAGGGAGAAAAAATGTATATGTAAGAAATTTGTTACCGACATGAATCTGTTGAGAAGAAAAAATTGTCAAAATTTCTTTTTGTTTTTAAAAAATGTTTAATAAAAATATTTTTTAAAAAAATCTTCTGTGGAATAAGAAAAAATGTTACATTACTTTCAAAAAAGTATATTTAAAACTGAATGAACCTCACTGTCATTCTTACATAGGAGAATGAGATACCCGACATGAAGAGAAATTTCTGCTCTAGAACCTTGCAGGTAGACAACAACCAACTTTCCATTTCATTTGGAAGGCCTCCAAGGATACCGCCTCGAAGTGCTAGCAGGTTATATATTGTTTTATAAATACATTTATACTGTACGAAGAATGAATTTGACGGATCCCTATTCCACGTGGATTAATTCTAAAATAGATAATATAAAGGGATATAAAGAATGTAGAACAAGGATTTATTTTGGATTATGATTGTTAGTTTTGATACCCTGCATTTTGTTCTGGGAAGTCGGGTGGGGTGGGGTGGAGGGTAAGGGGAGGGAATTGCTGGGGGGTTGAGGGTAGAGGATGGAGGATGGAGTGATGGTTAATGTACAGGGATTATTGAAGATGTATAAATATAATTAATGTAGGGTCGGGTCTGCCCAGCTACCATTTTAGAATGGTGGGGAGGGAGAAAAGAGGAGAGAGTAGGAGGTAGGAAACAGGAGAAGAGGGGTAGAAGACGGAGAAGGGGAAGGAAGAGGGGTAGAAGAGGGAGAAGGAAGGTGTAGGGTGGAGGGAAGAGAGGATATAGATAAGAGAAGGGGAGGAAGGCCTGGAAAGTAGAAGAAGGTAGAAGAGGGAAGAGTGTTAAAAGGAGGGGGTGGTGACTGGGCAAGCCCGACTAATTGTATATGACTGTACATTGGATGAGTTGTTGGATATGAATGTAAAAATAAAACTTTTATATATATATATATATATAAAAAGAATGTAGAACAGATGGGAAACATGGCAGCAGAGGCAGCAGAGAGAACTTCACTACGTCTCCCTAGGCCTAAACCAATAGACTTGGGTCTTCATGGCTCTTTTAAACAACAATTCGGTGGGGGGGGGAGCTTCATTCTTGGACAAGACCTCATTCTCGGGCATATACTGCTATAGAGAAGGCATGTTATAGGGGTCTTGATAGGTGACATTGTATTAATCAAAGGAAGCTAGAGCAGGGGTCTCCAACCTTGGCAACTTTAAGACTTGTGGACTTCAACTCCCAGAGTTCCTCAGCCAGCTTTGCTGGCTGAGGAACTCTGGGAGTTGAAGTCCACAAGTCTTAAAGTTGTCAAGGTTGGAGACCCCTGAGCTAGAGTGTTCCAGCCCTGCAGGGCTTTGTTGACCAGACAGGTGCTATGGGAGGCAGGTAACCGAGGTCATGTAGGTCTTTATAGATAGCAACGAACTCCTTGAATTGCACTCTGAAGCAGGCCAGGAAGCAGTGCAGCTTGCAAATTACTTGATTAATTTAATAGTTAGAAATTGCTAGTATTACAATGGGATGTCAGTGAATAATTCCACATGAAAGAACAATAAAGCTTTTCTGTTGTAAATGTTGTTATACATCAACTTTTAAAAACCTACATTTCAAAGTATTCAATTGCTTTTTAAAATAAATGTGTAGGTGCAATAGGTTACGTAACGTAATAAATTATTCTTTTCAAATATTTATTTGCAGATTATTGAACACTGACAACTTCCATCCGCCACCTGTGCCTCCAAGAGGTCGTGATAAGTTACACTAAATCTTTTGGATATTAAAAACTGAAAGATGAGAATGACTTTTGAATGGCTATGCTGTAACTCTAGTCAGCATATCAGTTCACCCCTTGTGAATCTCAAATGAATCATTTTGGAAGAATTTACTCTAAAAATTGAGTCAAGGGTAAATGAACAGAAATTCAGCATTTAGAACAAACTGTTAGAACATGAAAAAAATATGTTGAACTTATTAGAATTCTTAGATTCTAATTATACCAGACAAAAGGTGTCTCAATCATTTCTCACCAATTCCTAAACTTCAGAATGGAGTAGCTACCAGCAGATATTTTTTCTCTGTTTATCTACAAATAAACTAGCCAGTGATGCGGCTCTGAAAACAAATTTACTCTGTTGTAGATAACTTTCACAATATAGTGAAATTACGGTGCCTTGTATTGAATAGTGCAATTCATTTGAAATTTGTCTAATTTCCTAATGATTTTATGATAATCTCATATTCAGAATTGTGTAATTGATGCATCTGGTTGCTGTTCCAGTAATACAATACTGAGAAATTGAGCAGGATTTTTCTCTTCAGATCGTATAACTTAAATCAAAGAATCTCTATGTGAGTCCTGAATCTGTGTTATTTCTGTGCAAGTACACCAAGAAGTACTTAGCAGACCATGAATATAAAGAAACTTGGTTCTTATTTTTGAATTTCAATAAAAATTTGTGCACCCATCTCAACAGACAGGGATCACATCATTACTAGAAGAGATTCTTGTTCCCATTGGAGACAGACTCTATCCAAAAAGGCAGCTAGATCTGTTGGTTTGTGAGAAAATGTAATAGCATAGCACAGGGGTCTGCAGACTTGGCTCTTTTAAGACTTTTAAGACTTTTAAGCAAAGCTGGCTGAGGAACTCTGGGAGTTGAAGTCCACAAGTCTTAAAAGAGCCAAGTTTGCAGACCCCTGGCATAGCAGGAGATGGAGAGGACTGCATCTACAACCTAACAAGGTGAAACAGCTGCCAGGCCCAATGCATATCTTGCATTGAGTTTCAAGATATATTCAGGTAATCCTTCGGATGGCAACTTGGACCAGAATTTTATTTCTAAGTGCTACAGTCATAATACGTGACATCACTGGACAACATTGCTTAGCAATGGAAATTCTGGCACTTCCAGTTGCCATCATTAAGCAAATCATGATGGGTTGTTAAGCCAGGACATCATGTACTTCTCATCTGTGACCTCATGCTGGCTTCCCTATTGACCTTGTTTGTAGGAAGAAATGGCAATCATGTGAACATGACGATGCTGTGACAGCTGGAACTTTGAGGACCATTCATAAATATCACTTGTTCAGCATTGTTGTAAGTTTGAATTGTCACTGAACAAGTGTTTGCTAAGCAAGGAACTCCTGTATGATATGTCGTATACTGTATAGGTTTTTTTTTAGAGCTCAGCCTGAATACAAATGCACAGGATTGAAATTCTTAACTCAGTTCCCTTTTCAGAATTTTCATTTTTTTTTCTTTAAAAAGAAAGAAATACATTTGGAAGCTCATTGATGTAACATGCAGGTATGATCAAGTTATTTCCAATTTGGTACATTTGTTACAGAATTTAATAGAGAGGCGAAAGATTTACTCTTTACTATAATACGTATATCAGACTTGCTATTTTAACTGAAGCCCTGATTATACTGTTTCTAGGTTCATTCACACTTTTTTCTCTTGCACGACTAACTTTTAAGACACTTGGCAACCTGTTTGCCCTTATGACTGGCTGCCAAGCACCTCATGATCATGTGATTGCTATTTTCCAGCTTCTCCATGGGCTTCCACAGAAAGCTGATGATGCTGCCTGCCGATAGGACTCCCCTCTCATCTCGGGGGGCCTAGCTGAAAGGCCTGCCAACTAAATGGAGCTCAAGCCCTCTCCTGGGCTTCAGAAACAGGGCTCGGTTCCTGAAGACCTGAGAGCCTGTTTCTGCTGCCTGCCATTCTCTTCCAAACAGACAGGAAAGCTCAGCCGCTGCTAGTCTGCAGAGACAGGACTTAGATGTCAAAGATCCAAGCCCTGTTTCTGCAGCCCAATGAGGGGCTGATCTCCACTTGGCAGATTTCTAGCCTTCAGAACAATGATGTTCACTAGCTTTCTACTTTTCCTGGGCTAGATAGACTAGTGAATCCAAGTTTTGTGAGCCTTCCATTGGCAGGAACGTTGCCCACTGCCAGATGGCACAAAATGGCTTTGGTAGGAAGGCCAATCACACATCAGCTGGGCACACTTGCAGCTACAGGCAAAGGTAATGGATCTGAGTTTGGTGGGGGTGGGGGGACAGCCTGGGCCACCTGGATGTGCTGGGCCACAGAGAGCACCTCTCCCTGATGCTCTGCTTAATGACCTGCACAATCGCTTGGCAACTCAACCGGGAGAGCTGGAATTGTCGTCACTGAATGAGTGATCATATGGCTGTCTGCTTAATGACCACTTTGCTCAATGACTGAGATTCTACTTCCCATTGTGATAGTAAATCAAGGGCTACCTGTAGACTCTATTGTAGTAATTTGACTTAGAAATAACAAGGCTAGTCTGTTGTTGAAGCCTCGATTCTAAGAGCCAGAACTGGCTGGAGGACTCCCCGCCCCCCCCCCCCCGCCCCACAAACCATGAATACTTATTGTTTATTTCAAATACTTTTTTAAAAAGAGAGGTGATTTAATTAATTATTTTATTAATTTATACTTTTCTGTTGTATTTTTTTTAAGAACATGTGCGATCTTGTTTTACTTGTTAGATAATGTATCAGCTGTAGTTCTTGTAAGAAATGTACATGATTGTACTTAATTTGTTATTTCACTATGTATATAAATTCATTATCCACTGATTCTTTTCAAATATTGTATGTGCATAAATCTATCAGTAGGTAGACATTTTAATCAATCTGTTACTTGTTATGTGGTTGTGCCACTGCTACATAATTCTATTCAAGTGAAGTCTATTCAGTGAAGCCTATTCAGGTGTTCTGAACTCTTCAACTTTTACCAATGTACTATGGTTTAATCCTGTGCCTTGAAGACAAATGAATGCTTCTCAAATTTATATATCAAGAAGTTGAAATATCTATTTTTAAATTTTATTTTTATCTACATTGTATAAAAACTGTTTCTAAAGTTTTTTAGCACATTCCTGAGGATAACCTGTGTGTTACAAAACAATGCAAAGCAATTTTAATATAATATAATATAACAACAGAGTTGGAAGGGACCTTGGAGGCCTTCTAGTCCAACCCCCTGCCCAGGCAGGAAACCCTACACCATCTCAGTCAGATGGTTATCCAACATTTTCTTAAAAATTTCCAGTGTTGGAGCATTCACAACTTCTGCAGGCAAGTCGTTCCACTTATTAATTGTTCTAACTGTCAGGAAATTTCTCCTTAGTTCTAAGTTGCTTTTTTCCTTGATCAATTTCCACCCATTGCTTCTTGTTCTACCCTCAGGTGCTTTGGAGAACAGCCCGACTCCCTCTTCTTTGTGGCAACCCCTGAGATATTGGAACACAGCTATCATGTCTCCCCTAATCCTTCTTTTTATTAAACTAGACATACCCAGTTCCTGCAACCGTTCTTCATATGTTGTAGCCTCCAGTCCCCTAATCATCTTTGTTGCTCTTCTCTGCATTCTTTCTAGAGTCTCAACATCTTTTTTACATCGTGGCGACCAAAATTTTCAACTATCCCTTTGTAAATTAAGTTTAGACACAATTTCAACTAGTGTAATCATTCTGCAAAAGCAATCTCGTAAAGTTTATTAAGACAATGGAGACACTTGAAAAAACTTTTCAGAACCCTGCTAGGAGGTTAAGTGACTCTCTTACAAAAAATATTTTCATATTCTCTGAAAATACCAGGAGCATCATGCTTATGAAAATAAAATGAGGTGAAGTGGGGGTGGTGCTACAGTGGTGCGGTGCAGGGGAACTAGACTCCATTCTCCCTGTCTGAATTTCTGCGTTTTGGAAGCCAGTAACGGCAAAGCGGTCCTTGGAGGGGACAGCTATAGTGAGGGGAGCATCCAGTGCTGACAGGGAGAGGAGCGATCCCCCGTTACGGAGGGTGAGAGCCCTGAAAACTGGTGCAGAAGAGACCAGCTGTCAAGGCAAGGTCTGGAGACGTGGCGGCCCGATAAAGACAGGAGAGGAAGCAGATAGTGAGAAGTGGCAGAAGTATTGGTGGATAGGAAAAACGAACGACACCAAACTATCTCTCTGGTGGATGGGATTTACAAAAACTACTGAATAGAGGTGAGTCTGAGGTGGAGGTGGAGGTGCCTTAGCGGTGGGAGTGGAGAAGGAAGAAGATAGAATTGTTGTGGATTGGTGAGGAGGGAAAGTGATTTGCAGAAGAAGGATTGACAGTGGCAAACAGAGACTTAGTAGAGGCAATTTACTCATCTGGAATTAGAGAGATCTTTCTTCTACCTGAAGTTCCAAAATATCACAGAAACAAGAGATGAAGACCCACACAAATTGATGACAGACATTCTAGCTGACCCACTACAAATAGATAAAAATGAATTAAGGAACAACATCGATGAAGTATATAGGGTGCAAACTAGGAGACACAGACTACTACGGGAGATACATATAAGGTTTGCGAAAAGTGTGGTCAGTGACGAAGTTTAGAATAGAATAGAATAGAATAGAATAGAATAGAATAGAATAGAATAGAATAGAATTTTATTGGCCAAGTGTGATTGGACACCCAAGGAATTTGTCTTGGTGCAGATGCTCTCAGTGTACATAAAAGAAAAGATACGTTCATCAAGGTACAACATTTACAACACAATTGATGGTCAGTATATCAATATAAATCATAAGGATTGCCAGCAACAAGTTACAGTCATACAGTCATAAGTGGAAAGAGATTGGTGATGGGAACTATGAGAAGATTAATAGTAGTGCAGATTCAGTAAATAGTTTGACAATGTTGAGGGAATTATTTGTTTAGCAGAGTGATGGCCTTTATAGAAGAATGAGGGATGACCAATTGACCTACAAAGGAAGAGAGGTCATAACTTATTATATTTTATTTATTTATTTATTTTTGAGTTATTTATTTTTTCAGTAGAAACACTGATGCAACAAATTAGACAGAATTGGGAAATCGAAGGATCAAAAATTAGAGGACAAGAATATACCCTCCTAGCGAAGTCTCCACACCCTACCTTCAAAGCCCAATGGAGAGCAGGACAAGCTGTGGGATCTGGAGATTTAAAGGAATGGAGTCTCCCACCCCCCACAAGATCCCACTGTCCCTACCTACTATCTAGCGAAACCACAGCCAAGGAAACGAGCTTGGTAGAATCAGCAGAGAAAGAAGACCCTGTTGAGCTTGACTCTAGTCTGGCCCTGTGAAAAGACATGAGTGGGGTAGAATAAGTGGGAGGCCTGCCTGTGCCATCCAAAGTTGCTCTGAAGCGAGGGGGAGTAGGTCGGTGGGGGAGGTGGGGGCACCTGCTCGGCTGCAGGCAGTTGGGGAAGAATTTGAGGCACAGCCGCTGCGGGTTGCTAGATGGGCCTCTGCTGAGGGGGAAGGGATGCCGACGCCGGAGTTGCTTGCTGGGCTGCAGAGGGGGGTGGAATTCCATCCGGCTGCTGGATCAAACCTTCTTGTGCTGCTGGGATCGATGGGCCATACAGAGGCCAGGGAGATCCCTGGAAAATGTGAGCAGAGGAAACTGGCTGCCACTGGCATTGGACCCATCCTTGTCCGGGTGGGATCCCCAGTGTTGTGCTCTCGCCCCCAAACCTGGCCCCATACCCAAAAGTGCCTTGGAGCCGAGCCTGCTGCCAGAAAGTGACTCGGACCTGGGCCTGCTGCCAGAAAGTGACTCAGAGCTGGGCCTGCTGCCAGAAAGTGACGTGGACAGTGAGGGGGAAGGGCCATCAGGACTTACCTCGGAAGCACGGGCCTCCCTGGATCAGCTCCAGGAGCCAGAAGCAGGCCAAGTGAAAGAGATAACGAGGCCTCCTTCTCCTGACTCTTTCCCCCCCACAGGCCACGCCTGCAGACCCAGCTGACAGCAATCAGGATTGGCTCAATCCCAGGTTTCGTAGGCAGGAGAGGCAGGAACAATAGAAGCAGGGGAGGGGCAGGCCTAGGAAGTGCTGAGTCATGGAGCCACACCCCACAGGATATAAAAGGCAGCAAGAGCTGGTGTGTCTCTTTGTATCAGGCAAATCCACGGATTGACTAGAGCTGAAGGTTGTGACTCACCAGCGTCTTGGCAGCTATCGAGGGCTCTTGGCAGATGCTGGCTCTTTTGCTGCCAGAGCTGATAAGAGCCAGCTAATTAAGCCATCGTTCGGACAGAGGTGAGGAGGACACAACAACCAGCCTGGGGGGATGGAATTTGCAGGGGGGAGCGCAACGGGCGACAGGTAGAAGGGCTCCATAAGGGGCGGTTGCCTTACACACTGTAAGCCTCCCTGAGTCTTCAGAGAAGGGCGGGATATAAATGTAAATAAATAAATAAAAAAGGTTTGAATTAATTTGGCGTGTGAATGTAACGGGAGTTGCCTGCTTCGCATTCCATCCAGAAGATTGACAGAGGGAGAACATCGGAAGTGAAACAACACGTGGCCAAGAAGGAAGAGGACATTGGACTATGACTGTTTGAACTTTGGAGGGAGGAGGGTTCAAGAGAGGAAATACTTTTGTACAGTTATAATTACTTTCAGTTCTGGCTTTGCTTTCCTTGCAATTTGACGTGTTTAGTAAAAATTACCAATCTCTTCAAACTGATGGAGTTGGGTCTTTATTTTCTTAACCATTGATTGGAGGCAAGCTGACACAGTGATGCAATTGGTGCAATGTTTTAGGGCAGCAGTCAAGGGTCTCATTTAAACAAATAACATAACATAATAACAGAGTTGGAAGGGACCTTGGAGGCCTTCTAGTCCAACCCCTGC